>NW_022196898.1:5979923-6034942 GCF_008632895.1 Mastomys coucha
AAAAAAAAGGAAGAATCGCTTTCATCCCCGTTCCCTGAGGTCTTCCATGCAGCTTGCTTCACACAGTCGCCACTCCCGTGATACAGCCAATTCGCAGAACCCTATTTATGTGCCGCATTCATTTCTCTGGTGGATTGCCCTAGGCCCACTCTTAGAAATGAGGTTTTGTTTGTGTCTTAGCAATAAGGTTCTTTCACTAATAATCTTTTCTAAGTTTATTGTTGGGGGTGGAGTATGTACTTCTTCAGTACCCTTAAGAAATTATTAATTCTATAGCTTGCTTCTACTTAGAATAATACTTAACCCATTGCAAGACCTTAGTTCAGTTCCTATCATCCACACTAGATGGCTCACATCTACCTTTAACTCCAGCACTGGAGGATCTCACACCCTCTTCTGGCTTTCATGGGCACCCACACACATGTGCCATACATCTACATAGACACATACACATAAATGAAATTACTAAAACATAAACCTTTAAAAATCTATAAAGTTTAAAAAGATGCCCAATTAGACCCTTCCTTATTTTTAGTCTTCTGCCAAATATATCCATTTACATCACCTGCAAAGAATGATAGGTTAAGTGCCCTGTTAGTTAAATGAAATTTTGCTAAGTGAATTTGCATCTATTTTCACACCACGTGATCCTTTTTAATCAATGTAACGGCCTTGTCATCTCTTGCCGATTCTGATGTTTTCTTCTTCTCAGTAATCCAAAGGTTTATTCCTGGCTTTGTAGTTGTGGTTTTTCATCCTGGCTTCTCAACTGTAGTTTTGATGTTGGTGTGGGCTCAAAGATGATTTTAGCTGAGAAATTTTCTTCCCAAGCATTGGTTTTGCCTCCAGGCAAGAAAGCAATGATGGTAAAGCCCATGCTCCTCATTGAAAATCCTTGCCCTAAGAGGGCCAGGCTGACTTCTCGTCCAATATAGAACCCTTCATGATGGATATCTTTGTCTTAATCAAATTTGGTGTCCATTTTCCAGGGCATTGAGATGAGGGTGAAGTTCTTTCTAGAAACTTCTTTAGCTACAAGCTCCTCTTATCACCAAAACCTATTCCTTCTGTTGAGATGGACTTGTAAAATCTGAATGAGATCTTGCCTGGCACCCTACCTGACTAACCTGTGGAATTTCCTTTGAATGTGTACTTCCTAAAAAAGGCATTTCCTCTAAACCTCCCTGATAATCTGAGCTACCCATAGAATTGCATAAAACATAAATTTCCACACCCACACTATCAGAACAGCACCTGGGGAAGGGGCTTGGAAACTTGAGTATTCAAAAGCACCCAGAAGTGTCATCAGAAGAGTGAAGCGAGGATATGAAGTCCTGTTCTTTAAATAAGACGTGGCCTTTTCTAGAGCTGTGAATTTTTATTTATTGCCATTGGTGGTCCAACTTCTCAAATGATGACTGGAGTACCAGACTCACGCTCACTTTGGCTAACACCTTGGTTTTTCACAAGCACCCTCAAACCATTCACACTGATTCACTACCATTCCAAGGGCCTCTCTGTGTAGGTATAGATGATTTCTTCCCAAGCTTTAATGTGAATATGAAGGGCCAGAAATAGTGCGTTTTAGAAAACACATTATAATTGTCTGGAATAAGACCTAAGATATAGCAAGATCCCAGGTGGATCCTGGAGCTGTGAATCCATGGACCACATCAGCAGCAAGGAAGCAGATAGCATACCAATCCTAAATGTCTTAGCTAATGGACAGCACAGAATGTGGAGTACGTAAATAGAAGAATAGGCTCTACTGCTACCCACATATGACACTCCATAAACACACTGAGGGCACGAGGTAAGTCAGCCATATGTCCTTACCCTGTCTGAAGGGCACAGTACTTGGGGATTTTACATATTTTCACTGTGTGCTGCCCAGAAATCCAATTTTGTCTCTATGCTTCCCAGAAAGCTCGTCCAGGTCTCCATATCCCTGACCCACTTGGGCCTGAGTTCAAGGCCACCACACTCAGAATGTATACTTCTTTGAACAGATGGCACAAAGCAAGGCAGGAGAGAGCTTCACACAGGAGAGGGGTATTAAAGTTGACTGCAGTTCACTCTTTTTTTCTTTTTATGGTGTCTTTGCTGATAGTTTCCTTTGCTTCCTTTTCTCAAGGAGGAGGGGTCTTCACTTTCCAGCTCTCAGCTCTTAAATCATTTGTATCTATGTGCTTCTTACTGCTGACAGCTGCTCCCCACTGCAGAGCTAGTGAGAGCCAGATGCTCATGGGCTCCAATGAGTAAGGAAGACTGTTGTTCGGTAGTCTTCAATCAACCCCGATCTCAGGAAGAGAGACGATTGACTTGGGCTGGGATAGGACCTGAAGTAGGGCAGATTATCTATCTATCTATCTATCTATCTATCTATCTATCTATCTATCTATCTATCTATCATCTATCTATCTATCTATCTATCTATCATCTATCTATCTATCATCTATCTATCTATCATCTATCTATCTATCTATCTATCTATCTATCTATCTATCTATCTATCTATCTATTTTGTTTTTTTCAAGACAGGGTTTCTCTGTGTAGCCCTGGCTGTCCTGGAATGCACTCTGTAGACCAGGCTGGCAGATAATCAATTTTTAAAGACTGATTCATTTTGCTAATTCACTTCCTTTTGACTTTGTTCCTTTTGTCTATAAAGCTGCATTATGTAATTATGTCTCATACTGAGCCTTGGGGTTTTCCTCTGTGCTCCTCTTATTCCTTGTACTAGAGAAAAAAAGGGGGGGTGCTTCCTGATCCATGGCTACACATCACTGGGCTCATTTGTGGTTTTAATTGTAAGATTTTAACCCTCACTTCCAGTGGTTCTAAAGGGAGAAGTTCAGAGAGAGGCACGGTTGTGCCTTTTCTTTCTCCTGCAGGAAGGCTATGGACAGTGGTAGATGCTGAGTCCTTCTTGCATGTGGGCACAGGAAGCCACTGTGTTGCATATGCCCCTCAGCAGGACATACCAGCATAGTGAGAGTGAGCATGTAAACTAAGATTATTATGGTCCAGGATGCCCCGTATGCCCATAGTCCCTTCTCATCCTCTGTGGACTTCATCCTCCTCTTTATAGCCCATGCCCACCTCTTACATCCATCCATTACTTCCACCCATGGTCAGGCCTCCATCTTTCCTATTCAGACACACTGGCATCTACCTGTGTCTGAAGTTTCAATTCCTGTTTGTCCACACACCCTCTCTGACCACCAATGTAGAGGACTGCCCATTTGTTATCCTTTTAATTCTTGGCAAATCCCTTAAAAACCAGCACATACTGCTGCCTTTGACAGTTTACAGGTCATTTTTCCCACTTGGTTCCAAGAAAGCAGGTACCTTGACAACTAATCAGCAATCACATCCCAGCACTTAAAATAGCAGACAATATTTGTAGAATAAATTTAAGTTTAGTAGAGGTTACACGGGAGCAGTTCACAGTGGAGAGGAAATGTTCTTTGCACGGGAACACCTAGAAACATATTTTTAGCACACTTAAAAAACTAAAATCACTAACCCAAAGGAAATGGCAGTGCACTGAGGTAGGTAGGCTCCCTGGAGATTATTTGAAGATCATTCTACAGGAGAATGAGACTGTCGAAGGGTTAACCTTTTTCCTGACAAATATCCTTTAAATGACTCTTACCGAAGTGACTTCATGCATATGATGGTGGATAAAATAAAAGCCACTGGAATTTGTAATCACATACCAATTTGTAAATGTTACCTTATTTAGAAAAGGGGTCATTGCTTCTAAAAGTGAATTAAAGATCTTGACAGGAAGAGGGATGATATTCATATCTGTACATGGTATGTAAACATGGCCAAAAGAACCTAAGATAGGAGTGAGAACGTGAGATTCCCCAGGCCTAAGTACCCGGTGCTTTAGCCATGATTGTGTGACAGCCATGTGTGTGGTAGAAATAGAAGAGGACCAACCAAGTGAGAAAGCTATTTATTCTGAGCTCACGATAGCAGAGAGTGAGCCTCCACCATCTGCGTTTTGGCAGAAACTCAGAGTCAGGCAGGGGCACAGGAAGCTCTGTAGTGGGAGAAAGGAAAGGCTCAGGTATTCAGAGACATGGAGGGTGTCGCTGTCCGGAAGCTGTGGGCACACTGTCTAGAAGTGGATCATCTCGGGGGGCACATTTACCTTTCGACCATTAGCCCTAAATTGGAGGTAGTAACAAAATGAAGCTGTCAATTGCTCCTTAAACCCCAGCCAGTTTGGACTGGTTGATTTGGAAGCAGTTGGCTGGTTCCCTGGGCTGGGATTAGAGACAGCATCATTTTATCATTCTGAGTTCTAGTGTGCTGCCTTCCTGGCTGGTCAGCATGGCAAGGACTAGATTCCTGTTTTTATATAATTCAGCTATTGTTCCATGTCTACTCAGTCTCAACATGGTCAGGCTTCTGAATACATTAAGAAGGCATCACACTTGGGCTAAATGATGTGGAAGCCATGCCACTTTGGGGGGTGGTGAGGCATCTGTGGGCTATGCTGTCTACTCACTGAAGATTCTCAGGATGTTTTATAAAAATAAAATTACAGCCATTGAAGGGGGTGGCTTTCTTTTATTTCAGTGACGACAGTTGCAATGCTTATGAATGACGATGACAACACCTGATTGAGGTTCCATGGGTTCCAGTCTGTCTAACTGGCAGATTCTTTGTGACTAGCAGAGGATAGTCACAGATTTTCTTAGGTTTTCTTTTTGGATGGTATTCACTGTTGGTGGACATTGGGTTCCCATGGGGAACCCAGAGTTACCAGGTGCGTGACCACTGCACACTCAGAAAGATGAGATCCTGATCTCATTTGCAGCCAATGGGTGCCCTAATGTCAGGTTTAATGATGAAGTTTACAAACAACCACATCACTGTGGGTAAGGAGAAAACTTCCTCTGTGTGGGGTCAGTGACAGAGGCTCAGAACCTCTGCTTGGGAGTTCATTCTTAAAAGGATAATGGCAGGTAATACGTGCAGTCTGGCAGGGAACTGTCTTCCTGAGAGTGTGGCTGTACTCCTGGGCTGCACTCCTGTCCCTTCTGAAAAACTCAGGTTTACATTCTGCAGGGTAGAGATTAAGTTTCTGTACCCTGTGCCTCTGTGACCTCCCTCACCTCCAGACTCTCAATGGGAAAGCATTAGGGCAGCACAGGCCATCCAGTAGTAACAGAGCACTGAAAGAATTTGCCTTAGAGTGAACTTGTCTTACTACAAATGCCGAAAGAATATGAAACACATTGTTGAGGGCCCAGGCAAGTGATGGTCAATGCTTTTATGAATCCCTTTCAAGGAAGAACTAATTTAGTGCTGCACCAGAAAATGCTGCCTAATGGGGACAAGTAGTAATGGGTCCCAACCAGAGGGGACAGATCCCCTACCATGGGCTATTTGGCCGTGCGTGGAGATAGTTGTGATCGTCACAGCTGGGAAGAGGTTAGCTAGTGGTTAGAGGCCAAGGATGAGGTGGCAGTCTGATCGTCGCATGGGAAGAAGAAAAGATAGCATCTACTTCAGAAAACAAAGCTGTGGTGGGAGGATCTACAGCTTTTCTTGATGTTTTGAGGTCTTCCTCTCTCCTTTCCCATGGGTCTGAAACGGTGACATAGGGAGATGAGCCAGCCACAGGGACTGTGCAGATAAGAATACGTGAAGAGATAGAAAAAAAGAGTAGGAACCTGAGTTACCAAGCAGTCTCCTGGAGCCAGATCGTCTCCCCAAGTCAGGGCAGTGCAACTCTGGACAGTTGCACAAGAGACATTTGCTTCTCTCAGTTGATTTTGAGGGAACAGGCGAGTATTTGGAAAAAAAAAAAAAAGAGCTTCGCTGCTGCTATCAAACCCTAGATCTGAGTAGCAACTTGCAAAGCTAATGTAGAAAATGCCAGTGCCATCCAGACTCTCACAGATGTTACATAATGTGTCACCAGGGCCTCTGGAAGTCTCGAGGGGTGCCAGCACGTGGGCACCAACTGAAGTGCTTAGCTGCTGTTCTGAAAACTGTGCAGCACCCTTAGATGCTTCAGCCACACGTGTCTATATTTTTAGAAGACACTTGTAAAATCTCAGCTGCTGGATCTTTTACTCTCCTGTGAAACCACCAAACTTATGCCTTTGCCTCCGCATCCCTTTGCTCCAGACACAATTTATTAAATAATGAAGTTATTGTTTTCTATTATTTTCTATTCTTTGTGTTAGAATGTCTCAATCTTGATGCATTCATCTTAAACATGCTGCATATGGAGCTTGGGGAGTTAGCATTTGTTCCACCGCAGGCAGCAGAGATGGAATCTCACTGAAGTTTCCGTGTGGACTCAGGTGGGCAGAAACATGGGCAGGGACTCAGTCCATCCTGGAGCACGCAGCTGGGAAGACACACATAGCCAGCCCCTTCTTGCAAGGAGCATGCATTTGCCTTCAAAGCTGCTGTGAAGCATGAAAACCATTACATTACCATAAGAAGTAAACTCTAGTCGTCAGAGAACACTGTAATGCTCTGTTTGGCTCACCCACACAGGCCAGCTGCAGACTGAGGGTGGTCAGGTTTCAACATCCATGAGGCAGAAGTTGGTGAATCCTTTAGGCGTTAGAAGAGCTTGGGAGGGCTGGACAGCCATTTTCAGCTATCTAAGGAGAGAGTGAAACCAAGGGTCAACTGAGTAACCATTGTTGACCTTGACATTCACAGAGGCTTCCTCCAACTCAGAGAACATGAACATCTCAGGGCAACATTCTGAAGCGTTAGCAGGTAGCATTGCCAGCTCGCTTTCTCTCTCTCTCCTCCTCAAGAGTTTTATGCCACTTTTTAAAATGAAAATTGCTTAAACCAAATGTGCTTCCTGATTCTTTTGCATATAGGAACAGAGATGGATATTATTCCAGATGGAGGCTCTGTACCTTTGCCAAATGAAGAGGGATCTTGCTTTTGTCATCAGAATAGGGCACAAAGCATCCACTGCTCATAATGGATTCTGGGAACTCGAATCATCTCAACAGCTCAGAACGACGAAATGCAGATGAGATACATGGAGAGGCCTCTGCTTGAGAATGGTTTTATTTTGACTGGTTTTAAAATGAGATAATTGTAATAGGAAATATTTATTTAAAGAGTTCTTGCTACCCAGGATAAAGTCCATCATCAGGGTTGTCTAGACAACCAGAGATGGTCAACTGTATCTTGGCCAAGATTGTGCATGTGACCTCTTGATGTTGATTCTGTGTACTCACAGGTGAGCTGCTGGCACTGCTGTGCAATTCTGGAGCCAATTCTATCCCTCAACACCTTCTGTAGCACTTCAGCCTACCTACCAACTGTTTCTGAGTACAGGGAGAATCTGCCTAGGTGGAGACTCTCTTGCCACTAGGAACACTGCCAAAGACTATCTACCACCCCTCCCTTACCTCGCCCTCTGTGTTGTCTCATTTCTGGAGTGTCCTGAATGAATTGAGAGATCCTTTAACTTCTATCTACTCAAATCCTCAGGACATCCACAAAGTGAGTATCAGTATGAAGCATGTAGACCAGCTAGTGAATGGTGACTTTCACCCCAGAGACTGAGGTAGGAACATTCCCAAAGCAAAGGTGGCATCACATCTCACCTGTGAACATATTCACAAATTCAGTGTGATTTTCTACACCTATTAGTCAGCTTTGTGTTTCTGTGCAGAAGTGTCAGAGACAATTAGCTTAGGAAAGGTTGTTTGGACTTCTGCTTCTTTGGATTCCAAGGGAAAACTGGGCAAGGCTCTTGTTTTGGGCCCCTGACAAGAGTGACATATCACAGAAGGAGCATGTGGCCCAACAAACTGCTTACATCTCAAGGTGAAAGTAGATAGAAGTAGTGTCCAACAATCCCCTTTAATGGTCTATCCCCAGTGATCTAAGGACTTTCTCTAGGTCCCATCTTTCAACGGTACCACCATCTCCCAGTAACATCATACTCAGAACCATACCTCAGAACTCTGGCCTTTGGGAGCACCCATTCATAGTTGACCTTCCACATCACATGCTCCACCAAGCAAACCACGGGTTGTATTTTTTTTTTGTTTCATCTGTGACTAGGAGTGGAGCACAGTTAGCAGGATATATCTTGACTTTCGGCAACTTCATTGAGTTTTTTTTCCTACCACCCTTCTCCACTCCAGTCCCTCCCAACCTCCCAATACTAGGTGGATGAGAAAGAAGGTTGGGGGGGAGGGAGGGAAGGGACTTAGATCTCTTTAGACTTCTTCCTGCTGATTAGGGCTGCCGAGTTTTGGGGGGGCAATGTTGACCTTTGTCCTTAGGATATCCAATTTCTTCTTCGTATCTTTTTACTCATGACCTCTTGACAAACCATAGCAGCAGGGGGAGCAGCCACAGCCTCTCTTGGGATTCTGGCATTTTATACTATCTCAAGACTCCTCAGAATTCCAACCAAATATAAACTATCTTCAGCTGGCAAGATCACCCTTCTGCCAGAGCATGAGACAAATTATAGTTAGCTGCTGTGGACAATCTGAAGCAGCCCCATATTGCACACCTGGGATTAGAAACAAAAATATATTCTCATAACATAAATGGGGTTTTAAAGAAACCAGTATTCTCACTACAACAGGACACTTGTCTAGCATGTTCGCATCCTTTGGTTAAGTCCCCAGGACCAGAAACTTACAATCTATCTGTACTGTATTAGCCCTCCGTGACCAAAACTAATGCTTCAGCGGAACAATTGAAAAGAGGAATACTTTATTTTGCCTCATTGTTTTCAGCCAGTGATTACTTGACATCGTTGCTCTGAGGCCTGAGGTAAAGCAGAGCCCCCATGAGGGAAACACGAGGCAGAAAAAAAGCTGACTCTTCACTTCATGGCACCCAGGAAGCAAAGTGAGAGAAGGAATCCAAAAAGTCATGTCCACAGTGGCCGCTTACTTGTGATCAGGCCCTGCATGCTGACAGTCTATCCAGTATTAATGGATATACTCATTGACGAAGTCACTGCCCTCGAGACCCAATGCCCTCTGATAAACACCGCCAAAAGGAGACAAGCCCTTCAACTCAGGAACCATCGAAAACACTGCAGACCCAAACCATATCATGAGCTACTTTTCTGTTGCTGTGACAAAATATTATGGCCCTGGAAACTTATAGAGAAAAGAGATTTTGAGGCCTATGATTCGGGAGGGAAGGGAATCCATCATGGCATGGAGGTATGTCAACAAGAACCAGGCATGGAGGCAGGCGTGGGAAGCTGGGAGCTCACATCTCCAACCACACATAAGAAGCAGAGAGAGCAAAGTGGAAGTAAGGCCAGGTTGTATGCTCTCAAAGCTCACCCCAGTTATATACTTCCTCTAGCAATGCCATACCTCCCAAACCTCAAACAGCAGCACCAATGGAAAGCCAGCTCTTCAAATACCTGGCCCTATGGGGGGACATTTTCATTCAAATGTACATGTCTGTTTCTTCATTGTTATTATTTAAATAATAACATATAGCCACAGTTTACATTGTAGTTTACTAACCTAGAGGTGATTTAAATTGCGCATAGACTACAAATTGGCCTTATTAAATATGATACCATTTCATAAGAGACTTCAGTGTTCATGGACTTTGGTATATATGGTGTGAGGCTGAAACCAAACACACACACACACACACACACACACACACACACCAAAAGACAACTGTACATTCAGTAGACCGTGATCTTTGATACAATCATCTTTCCATGTGTGTTTGAGGAACATCTGAATTGCCTAGAATCTCCACGAGGACATGCCACCTCTCACAGAATTGATCAGTAATGTCCAAGGATGTGATCCAATCATAAAAAAAAGAAAGATGTGGTTGCTGAAGGGTGGGCGCCCCCATATGTGAGGCACCAATTTCTTCCTTGCAGGAGACGATGACAATGTTCTTTATGTGAACAAGAAGGCATTATCTTTGCTGATCATTTAGGTCAGATTGTTCCCCATGTTTCAAATTGTGGTTTTAAACTGACAAGGATCCTGACATTCTCTCTAGGGGAATTCATTTGTTTTTTTCCTCCTGACATATTATTTTTTTTACCACTATAAAATATAATAACAATTTAAAAAATAAACTTAAAAATTTAACTGGGGAGCTGTTGGAGGTCTCTGCCCCTTACTGCTGCCGCCTCCCCAACCCCCAGGCCCATAATACTCTTTAACTGGGTTTATTTGGACGCTGGAAGAGAGAACAGAAAAACCGCTCCCATAATTTTGTGCTGTGTCTCTTTCTGTTGCTCAACCCAATCTTTCAGAATTAGACGGATCCCCAGTATGACTCAGGGAGCCTCATTCTTCCCTGGGGAACAGGTGGCATGCCTGTGGTCCCCTCTCAGACTCTACAGCCTTCACACTGCTCCTTCTACACAGTTCTACATCTTGGAGTGAGACATCTTTGGACATGTCAGTGGAAAGTTGGGTTTAGTGTCTTGAATTTTTAACTAGTTTCTTGCCACCATTCCTATGACTCACAATTTTTTTACTCAGTCACCTTCCCCTACCCCCAGTCGCTGATACGAATTTCCCAGGATTTTGTCACAAATGGAGAAGGAGAGTTAAAGTCCAATGCCACATATGGAAATGGGGCTAAAGCCACCAGTGTAGAGGCTTGGGTTCTGATGTGTATCACGTGTTTCTCAGAGACTCTGTTTTGCTCATTTGTAAAGGTAGCTGGTGGGTCACTCAGGTGAATACTTGGAGTTTACATAAGTTCTCACAGGACAAATACCAACTCAGCTCTTATTGGCTGGGCAGCTAGTCCTCATTCTTTAGAAATCCACAGGCCAGTTAGCACTCAACAGAATAACAGAATGAAGCAGAGTAAACCATGGAGAGATCTGACTGATTAATAATTTAGTATGAGCTAAATTCAAAAACCTACCGATGTGCCTTCATTTGCTCTCCTCAGACCAAGCTGTGTAAGTAAACTATCTAGTATATTTCTATATACTATAGACTGTCTGCGTAAGCTATCTTGTAGCTGGAAGAATCCCAACTCACTGTGTCAAGACTGGTACTGTTGTGCTGGTAGCCAGAGTCCCAGCAAGAAATTCTGGACCCTGTAACCAACAGCACAAGGAAAACCCTGAAACCAACATTTGAATTCATAGTTAGAGCTCAAAGATGGATATTATTAACAATCTGTGCCATCTGGTAACTTTATGTTTGAATGCTCACTCTTGCTAACCGAACTTCCAAAATACTTATTTTAAATTTATGTGGCCTCCAGACCTTAATGAAGAACCTGGCCATCTTCATCCTGCCCTCATTACAGCCTTGATTTTGATTTAAAATAGGAAGAGTTGAGAGAGAGAGAGAGAGAGAGAGAGAGAGAGAGAGAGAGAGAGAGAGAGAGAGAAAGAGAGAGAGAGAATGGCTGTGCTGCCAGTTGGTGTTGCAAACTCCAGTTTTGTGTTGTTCATCACCCTGCCTGCAGCCCTCAGTGCCTGGCACATAGTGGGCACTTGATAAAAATGTAACTGGAGGCATGCCCATAGACCAGCCACACCGTGCTGATTCAGTTTAGTTGCTAATGTGCTGCCAGAAGACAGGGCGGATGTCCAAAATCTAGGACAAACTCCAGAATGCATTGTCAGTTGTGAGGACAGCTAATTTGAGGTTTTCTTCTCTGGTTCCAAGGCTTTGCTTTGTGAATTAAAACCTCTTGGGACACAATCTAAGCCATTGCAGTCCCATAGCATGTGAATGAACTCACTGTTTCGGGTTGTATTTCAATGTTATACTGCTAGGTTTTCTTGATCGTTCCTTTTGGCTTTGTGTTGATAAGCCTATCAGAGCAGCTTGGTTTTTGGTTGGTTTGCTTGTTTTTAATCTTCTTTCTTGTTTCTAGCCTTGTAGCATTGATGTTTCTTTTGCACATCTGTTTCTCTTTTACTAGGCAATGATGACCACCTTGTTCAAAACAGAGAAGGAAAAGATACATAACTTAGAAAATGGCAAATTACATGGATAGGGATGTATATTGTCAACATGAAACCAGGTACCAGTGTTAGATCTGGAATTGTGAACTCTTAACTTAAAAGGTATAATGAAAAAATTAACAGATTAGAGGTGTGTGTGTGTGTGTGTGTGTGTGTGTACACGTGTATGCTTCTGATGATTAAATCCAGGACCTTGAGAATACTAGGTAATCCCCAGACCCTTTCTTTAATTTTTAATACTACACTTGAAGATTCAAAAAGTTAACATATTTCAACAACTTCCCACAATGAGAAATATGTTACTAACATCATTTTATGCATGATAGACTAAATAAAGAATAAAAGTTCAATATAGAACATGTATTCTATTTTTTTTATTATTTTTTTATTTTTTGGTTTTTCAAGACAGGGTTTCTCTGTGTAGCTCTGGCTGTCCTGGAACTCACTCTGTAGACCAGGCTAGCCTCGAACTCAGAAATCAGCCTGTCTCTGCCTCTGTAGACCAGGCTAGCCTCAAATCAGCCTGCCTCTGCCTCCCAGGTGCTGGGATTAAAGGCATGCACCACCATGTATTCTTACAAAACAATAAATAAAAGGTTTTCTCAACCTCAAGCAAGCAAAGCCCATAATAGGCCATTGAAGAAGAAAAAGAAATACACATAATGACTATGTGTGTAAAAAAATAAAAATCTACAACATTACTGGCAACAAACACACTTCAGATCTTAAGCAATGATATCTTAATTTTGCTTAGAAAAATTCCAAAACTAAATTAGAACAAAAATGCTAAACCACAAGGGATCAGGAAAAACTATCACATGCCAACGAAAGCATGATTGGAGTGAGACACCAGATACAGGACAAGGGCTTTTAAGAATTTATGGAACCTGGAGGGATGGCTCTGCAATTAAGGGCTGGGTTTCCAGCAGACCACCGGGCAGGTAGCAACCATTGGTAACTCCAGTTCCAGGAGATCCAGCGCCCTCTTCTGGCCTCCATGGGCACTGCATGTATATGGTGGGCATACAGGCAAGCAGGTACACATACTCAAAACATATAAAGGTAATTTTTTTAAGAGATAAGGGAAAAATTCTTATCTTCCAATCCACTCATTCAGCAAATATTTTGAGCACGTACAATGTATTCTTTTAGTTACTCAAAATTGAATTTCAAGTTTCAAGGACTAAATGTTGATGAGGGAAGTAACCAGGTGAGTAAATGCTCATTTATGGGGATACTACTGAGTTATTACCATAACAAAATGATGAAAGCAGTTAAAATTTAAAGTTTAAATGCTTAAGTGAGCTAGAATGTTCTATGTGGCAAAATGCTTGACAGCTATCAAATGTCAGTGTGTAAAGGCCCGTGAATTAGTTTGCTCTTCTGTTGCTGTGACAGAGACCATGCAACCTGGGGATAAAAGGTTTATTTGGAGTATTCATTCCCCAATGTCATTTCCATCATTGAGGGAAGCTAAGGGAGGAACTGAAGCAGGGCAGGAACCTGGAGGCAGGAACTGAAGCTGAGACCTTAGAGGAGTGCTGTTTACTGATTTGCTCCTTGGAGTGTGCTCAGCTTGCTTTTTTATACCACCCCAGACCACCTTGTCCAGAGGTGGCACTGGCCATAGTGGGCTGTACTCTACCACGTCAACCATCAGTCAAGGAGATGTCCCACAGATGTGCTTTCAGGCCAACATGATGCAGACACTTCTCAATTGAAGTTCCCTCTTCCCAAATGATTCTAGCTTATGTCAGGTTGAGGAAAAAATTAACTAGCACTCTCAAGAGCTACTGAAATGAAAGAGGGTTAGCTATAGACCAATAGGTAGATTAACTCTCTTTATTGCTTAAAAACACAAATGATTAGAAAAATATTCTAGAACTTTAAAAATAAGGCATAATTTGATCATGGGTTATCAGGTAATCTTAGTATACTTCAGATTTTTCAATCTAATTGATTATTATTTCAAAACATAGGCTTCAATTATTAACTATGGATTCTTGGAAGCAAGATATGTGGATTTGCATGCCATAATCAACCCAGACCTTTCATGAAGACAAAAATAGGAATTTTTTTTTATTATTTATAGTACTTAGCACTGAATTTAATGAACATGAAAACTGAGAATTTAAATATAGAGATTATTTTTCATCTTCTCAGAAAGGCAATTTTATAGATGCAAAGCAAGCTTTCTTGCACCTTCATGATGATATGTTGAAGGTCACCATATCCTTGTAAGCAGGATCATAACACCTGATTATATATACACCCTCCTCTAGTTCCCACATATCATACAGATGCACAGTTATCTCTGTAAGGACCCAGGACAATACATTGGGGACTGTCAAAGTGGGTGGAGTCTTCCCTCACATTTCTTTCTTTGGAAAGTTGAACTTTCTAACATTTTATTTGGAAAAAGGAACTCATGGGTAAAATCACAAAAGCCCATGTTTGAAAGCCATGGGCGGGGCCCATGGATAGAAAGCCAATGAAAGCACCCCTCTATCAGTCTATCCCAAATTATTCACAATACTATTGCAAAGTAATGTAAATTTGGAGGCTTGGAGCTTCCCTGACTTGGCTGTCCCTCAACCCTCATGTGTCTTCTCATTCTTTCCCCAGAATGTCGAGTGGTGAAATCAACTTCTTACACCAAAATAGCGTCAGCGTCCCGCAGGGGCACAACCAAGAGCCCAGGACCTTCCCGGAGAAGCAAGTCCCCAGCCTCCACCAGCTCAGGTAAAGACACTAAGAAACCTCCCAAGCAACTGCCTGGTTTCTGACGCAGCCGCAGCTGAGGCTGTGTGGGGCTAGAGCGTGAGGATCTCCAGCAGGCGTCGATTCTGGTTTATAATTTTAGAATGTGTTCAAGCGGATGAACAGATTTGCCCAAGTCTAGCATGTTAGCTGTAAGGGGAAAAAAAAATCAAACTTAGAAAAACAGGCTTACTGAGACTCAGGAAACACAGAGCTGCTCCAAATGGAAGCGCTTCACCAGCTGCTTCACCTTGCACCTGGCTCATCTCTCTCCGGGTCTAGAAATTTCCACTGGGGAACTGATTCTACTTGGGGCTGGCTTATGGAGGGTTTCCAGTTTGTCTTTGCTGAACCTGTTTCTCATGCTTGTGACACTGGCCTGAGATACCTCATTTGGCTGTGGGGCTAAAAGCAATAAGATGTTGGGACCTGGGGAGGTGTGCCACTGCAAGACCTCAGCTGGGTCAGTTTCTGAATGGACTCAGATGTTGCTGTTGGAAGTGTCTTGGGATTTGTTAGCATCTCCTTTGATCTCTTTAGTTAATTGACTTGTGTATGCATTTATGTTATTTTGTATATTCATATATGCTGCTTTGCAGTTATAACTTTTTGCTATTATTTATAGTACTATTCACCTATAGAAGAACTTAATTCATTTTACTTCCCACTTTCTCTGGTCTTAAGATAAACACAAGTCAGTTAGGAAGTGTTGACTTTTGGTCTCAAGTATAACATGTGTTTCATTATGGTTAAAGGATATAAATGTTGAGATAGAAAGTATCAATGGAACTGGGCAGTGGTGGCACATGCCTTTAATCCTAGCACTTGGGAGGCAGAAGCAGGTGGATTTCTGAGTTCAAGGCTAGCCTGGTCTACAGAGTGAGTTCCAGGACAGCCAGGGCTGTCACGGGGAAACCCTGTCTTGGAGGAAAAAAGGAAGGAAGAAAGAAAGGAAGGAAGGAAGGAAGGAAGGAAGGAAGGAAGGAAGGAAGGAAGAAAGAAAGAAAAGAAAAGAAAAGAAAGGAATTATCAATGGCAAGCACAACAAGGCTATCGCATGATTTCATGATGAGGAGTTCTACAAAATAGTGCAGAAGATCTTTGGACCTAAGGGAGGCTTTTTCTGGCTTCACACAGGCCCAGAAGGAGTTACATAAAGGACCTGGCTTGGCTGCCTCAAAGACAACATTAATGGGCTGTTTCTCTGAGACTCACACCCCTTTTGAGACTCTTTCTCTTCCTGCTTCTCCATAGTCAACCCTCAGTCAACCCTCAGAGGCTCAACACTTATTCTGATGGTAAAATAAGATGCTGTTCTTTTCCCACATAGCCAGTCAGAAGTGTGGGCTGGCAAAAACATGGCTGGCACTTAAGACAAGCTCATAGTTCATTATTGCTGGTTTTAAGTATAAGCAGAGGGGGGTGGGGAAGGAGCTCCTTGCTCAGCACCATTCATCTAGATAGGATAGAACCTGAAATAAGACTTTGCTAAAGCCCAAGACCTGAAGTTTATAGCTCATGAGAGTTGCTAGGGAAGAGGTAGTTTGACATGATGACCCCATCCTCTAAGTGCTAAGGAATCTCTGCTTGAGCAGTCTTTCAGGCAAGTTCAATTGAAGAGTTACTTGTCACAATTCAAGCAACAGTGAAGAAGTGGTTCTCAGCTTTATTACCACCACCTGAGAACATGCCAGGCATATAAAGCCTTGAGCACCATTTCAAAGCCACTGACTCAGAAACTCTGGAATGGGGCCATGCAGGCTAAAGTCTCTAGAACAATCCCGGTAATTCTGAAGTATACATAAGTTTAAGTACCACTGGATTCTGGTAACAGAAAGGAAACAAGCAGAGAGAACTCACTTGACTCTGGTTAACTGGGGAAGAAAGACATGGTTTGCTGGTCTTTCTCTCTTGGCCTCACAAAGGTAGATTCCTGTCTTCATCTTTCTTGTCTACAAGCTGCCAGAACCATCCTAGCTACCATATGGACCTCTAAGTGATTCAATGTATAGACGGCCTCTTGACTGGTGTAAAGTCTAATTATAGACATGGACATGACAGTGTGATTCTGAACCTGTTGTATTTCAAATTCCCCTGGAAGAATTTAGTTTGTCCACTGTTTGATGACAAGGGCCTGAATTTGAATTCCTAGTACCCATATAATAAAGCCAGGCATATCCCCATATGCCTGTGATGCCAACATAGAGGTCAAATATGAGCAGAATTCCCGAGCCTGGAGGCCAACTGACATTGTTGAAATAGACTAAGCTTTAGGTTCAGTGACAGTTGTGAGTCCTAGCCCACACAACTCTAAGACTCCCACCCTGTATCCCTTTGCCTAGCCATTAGCTGCTGGCATCTTTATTGATGGATAAAATACCAAATGGAGACAAGGACCTTTAGCATTTGAACACGCAGATTCCTGATTGAATCAAAGCATTAGAACCAATCTTAAAAATATATATGCTCATACACATGCACACACACATACACAAAGAGAGAGAGAGAGAGAGAGAGAGAGAGAGAGAGAGAGAGAGAGAGAGAGAGAGAGAGGCTATAATATGAACTGATTTGATTTAAATAAAGAGAGTTTAGTTTACTGTCATATTGTTTCATAGTATGGAAGGTATGAAGAAACCAGAGTGGCCTAACTTGAAACTGCATTATTGCCATCTTCCTAAAACTTAGAGATTTTGAAATGTAGACCTTACCTTGGATCTATTACAAGAACATTGACAGTGAGGAGGGAGATTTGCCTTAGAACTTTTCTATTACATGGAATATACATAGACAACTTTTTGTTAAGTTACATCCTTCTACTTTGAATCTCTGTCTTCATAGATTATCATGGCAAACATACTTAGCACCCCCCAGAAGTCTCACAACCCTCAAGTCAACAATGAGGAAATGAACCACCCCCACCTTCAGAAGTATACATTCTTAAGGACAGTTCTCACTGTGTCTGTAGATTCTCCCTTGTCAGTTCAATCAACCATGGGTCAAAAATACTCAGGAAAAAAAAATTGCGTCTGTACAGAATATGTAGCTTATTTTAGGGGTTGTTATTCCCTAAGTAATGAGATATAACCACTATCTGTGCTGTGTTGAATTTATGCTTTTACAGTTATTGTAAGTAATCTACATAAGCTTCTATGCATAGATCATATGCAGATACATATTGTATGAAACTTGAATATCTGTAAATTGCAGTATTCATAGGAGGAAACAACCAACCCCACAAGACTATGGAGAGATAACCACATTGCCCGTGCTGTATAAAAACATTCATGGCAACAAGTATTCAATCATGAACAGAGACTTTCTGTGGAGGTCAGTGCTGAGAGCTAGAGATGTGAGGGAGGACATTCAGAAGAGAAAAACCTTAGCCCGTGAACTTCTATGACTGAAACACTGTCTCATACAACCCAGGCATAAAACTTACTTATGCGTGACTCCCAGAAATCTTGGTCTTTTTATTTATGCTGTTTAAATTTTACATTTTTTACAGATATATAAAATATTTTATGCAACATATGCAGATAAGAGCAGAATCAAAGCTGGAGAAATGTAGAGAAATTTTAATGAGCCCACTAGACTAATTTGGCAAGTTCTATTGATTTCTATCAGATACCTTCAAAGGCAAACTGCTAGCTATTAATCTTAGCTCCATCCTTTCTTTCAGTGGAAAGACTCAGTGTCTGTACTGTATGAAGGAACATTTCTGCTTTAGGGCTCCAACAGAATTATTGAAGATAAAATTCACCAAGAGCTTAGTGGTTCATCTCTTGTGTTTCCAAATTTTCAAGTATCTAAAACCTATTCCCACAACTATTCTCTTCTCACCCATTCAGCATTTGCTCCAAATGGGGTCCATAGCTCTGAACCATTATCATGACTTAATGTTTACTTGGGGATAGCATCTTGTACCAACTGCCTTGCATAGCTCCTCATTGTTAATGCCAGGTTAATTAGACATTTCCTGAGCATCTGCCTCATCCCAGCATGCCTTAGGCCCCAAGAAGACAACAACAATTAAACCCCAGTCCTAGCTGAGAAATTCATTTATATTCTAGTTGGGGGTTGGGGGTGCTACTAGTATGCTGTACTAAGTGTCATAAGGGCCCTGAGGATGAAGAGAGTAAGCAGGCATCATTATCCCAATCAGAGTAACTTCCAGGAGACCAGGATTTATAAATTTGGCCTGGAAGAATCTTGCTAGAATACTAGCAAGGGCCAGGAGGATATTCTCTTCAATTTAAATGAAGGCATAAAGCATGAGAGCATAAGGAATAGTTATCATTACTATAAGGAACTGAGCTTGGTGGCACATGCCTATAATTCCAACACTCAAAAGGCTGGAGGAGTGTGAGTTTGCAGTAATCCTGGGCTACACAATGACAGTCTCTGGAATGGAATTCTGGAAAGGTCTGGAAAACATGACATAGCTGAGCTACATGTCAGATTGCACAGGGCCACGAAGCGATGTTTCCTGTTATTGGTGTTAGGAGATAAAAGAGGGCTTTAGAAGGGTTGTCAAAGGCTACTGCTGAGTCTCAGCAACAGAGCACCACCCTAGACAGGACAACTCTATGTGCAGGGAGGGAGGCTCCTATAGTCCCCGTGGAAAGAAAATAGTGGGAGAGAACCGAAACCTTGTTGGGAATGGAGGAAAACTTCCAAGGGTTGTAAACCAACTAATTTAACCAGATGTGAGGATGAGAGCAACAGAGATAGATTCTGTTTGTCCAGGTCAGCTGGAAGGGCAGTTCCTCCTTTAGGCATGAGAAATGTGTGATGCCATAGAAAAGTCAGGAAACATAAGTGACTGTTTTAGTAAGGAGATTTGAGCTGACAGCGTAGACCCTGGCATAAAGCAATTTTTTTTTAAACAATAGAAATGTATGACTCCTCTGCACCATCCAGAGATTTGCAAAGATGAGAATACAAAATAGAAAATGAAAAAGAAAAATTAAAAAATTAAAAAGGCAGAAGGTTGTCTGACTTTCTGAGAGCAGATCAGAGGAATCTAGAAAACTGTGAGCGAGAAGTAACAGCCCCAAAGGCAAGAAGCTGGAGGTGGAGGGAAGCCACAATGAAAGGAGTTCATAGAACCACCAAAGTGAGGACGCAACTAAGAAGTTCATGCAGGCAACATCCCATGGCTGTGGGGTCTTGACTGGGAATGTTCTCCATGATTTCCTGATTAGGTTGCCCCAGCCTGGCTCTCAGGCTGAGGTGGGAGGAGGATATGCTGTCTCAAATGGTGGATAGAGGCTCAGAGGGGCTTCTTGACTGTAGCTATGTTGACCCATGGTGCTTGTGCTAAGCCCCTCACTATAACCACAGTCTTGGACCAACTGTTAGAAACTCAAAATTTCTGTCATTTAACCTATTTAGTTCATGGTTCCTTCTGGGTGGTTGCTGACTGCATGAATGAACTGGGAAATACCAGGAAGCATGTCTATCTTTTACCACTGTTCCTGGTGGCCACTCCTTTCCATTGCTCCCACCCAGCATACAGTCTCTTCAGAGTCATGAAAGCTCTGTTTCACCCGGCTCTGCCAGAACCTGACAAATACAGAGGTAGATGCTTGCAGCCAACCATGGGACTGAGCACGGGGTCCCCACTGGAGTAACTAGAGAAAGGACTAAAAGAGCCGAAGGAGTTTGCAGCCCCATAGGAGAAACAACAATATGAACCAACTGGACCCCACCAGAGCTCCCAGGGACTAAACCACCAACTAAAGAGTACACATGGAGGGACCCATAGCTCCACCCGCATATTTACCAGAGTCAGACATCAATGGGAAGAGAGGCCCTTGGTCCTGTGAAGGCTCGGTAGATGGCCCAGTGTAGAGGAATGCCAGGATGAGGAAGTGGGAGTGGGTGGATGGGTGGGGGAACATCCTCATAGAAGCAGGGGGAGGCAGGATGGGATAGGAGGTTTTCGGAGGGAAAATCAGGAAAGGAGAAAACATTTGAACTGTTCCCTTCCCCTGTTATGCTATCATCTTTGTGTACTTTTGGGTGTTTTGTTTGTTTGTGTTGGTTTGTTTTTATTGAGTTTATATGCTTTCTCATTCTTCTCCCACCTATGTCATCCTGATAATGGACACAGGGCTCTGAAAGAAAATCTGGACCCTTAACAGTCTCCCCTGTATCTAGGAAACCAAAGGCAGTCTAAGGCAGGATCTGGAGCCTCACCTGGACAGCTGACGGCCACCCTGGGACCTACAGATATGCATGCATTTGCCTCCACTTTCTCTCCTGGGCCTGGATGTTTCAGTGCCAAAGATAAACAAGCCTTGCATGTTAGACCTTTGTATGGCAGGAAAATGGCAAGTGGATTTCATTCCCAAAAGTGACCATGCAACACTTAATTAAATTTTAAAATAATTAAAAATAAATTAAATTAAAAAATACAAAAAAGGTAAAGAACTTTCTGTCCTAGCAAGCAGCTTGGAACTTATACATGCAGTCCAAGGGTAAAGCAAACAATGGCAGCTCAAGTTATCACTTGGACATTTATGTTTTTACTTATAAAAATCTATTGTAAAATCTAGGCGTGGGGGCTCATGCTATAATCAGTCCTCAACAGGCTGAAAATACAAAGATCACATTCCAGTCTAGCCTGAGGTACTTAGCAAGACCTTGCCTCCAAAAACCAATGTAATAGTAATAATTAAAATTTGTTCATTATAATTTATGAAATTGTAAGAAATATAATCTCATTCCTAAACATTTTCCTAGTTTCTTTTTTTTTTTTTTTTTTTTTTTTTTTTTTTTTTTTTTTTTTTTTTTTTTGGTAACATATTCGTTTTTGTATTCTGGTAAGATGTTGATAAAACTTCCTAATTGACTTTTTAAAGGTAAGACCCAATTTACAAATGCAAATTCTTTGTAAAATCTATGTTTTTGTTTTTGTTTTTACAAAAGTCCTGAAGGCCAAATGGAGCTCCAGGCTCTTTGCCTTTCGTACCATAAACATCTTCAAATGTGCAGAAACCCTGAGAAAGCATGGCAGCCATTTGCTCCTGAGTAAGCTTAGTTATTCTAGCAAGAGAGGGAGGGGTGGGGATTCCGGCTGAGGCAGTAGTAAGTATGAAGTGGGTCTGGTGTGTAGCTTCTTTTAACATCTCTTGCATCTTAGAGCTCCCACAGTGGTTCTCCTTCCCTCCTCTCTTTATGTCTACCTTTTAAAGCAGAATTTAGGTCTGTGTTTCCAGAAAAGGAAAAGACAGATCAAAAGTCCGTGTGCATTCTGATTCTGTTACAAAGAACTGTCTGGGGTGAGATGGGAAACATCTAGCCACTGATGTTACTTCAAGAGGCCTTTGTATTTTAAAATTGTCACAGGCAAATCTGTCCAGTCCTGCTTCTCCCAGAGAGACACAGATACCCTTAGTTGTTTCCTGAAGACATTTTTTGGCCATTTTTTTTCTGCTTAGGAGAGCCCTTACTTCAGCAGAAGTGGTGGTTTTGTTCCCTCCCCAACTCTCATTTTAATTCCTAGTGATCTGCAAACTCTAGCATATGATTCTAGCTGATTACCCATATGCCCTTCTGCCTCTCTGGGTCTTCTTATATGACCCGGGGTCCCTTTATTTGAATGTGTATACTGCCCTGAATCAAGTACTATATCCCCCTGCATCTATTTCATGACTGCAAAGTTGATAGGCTTCTACCACCTTACTTGACTTTCCAAAATTTTCATTTATTTGTTGGTTTTAGTCTTTAACAGTTCATGTGTATATATGATGAACTTTAGTCATTTTCACCCCATTGCTCTCTGTCATCCCCCTCCCTCTCTGCTAAAACCCTCACTCTCCCCAGTGTGTCCAACCTACTTTCCTATCTGTCTGTGTCTACGTGACCCATTACACGAATTAGAGGTGCTTGCATGAGTGTCGGTGGGAGGCTGTTTACAGAAGCATGGAAACCGTATCCATGGCTATGTGACTGAAGAAAGCGACACCCCTTTCCCTAGGAACCATTAGCTATCAGTAGACCCTCAGGAAGGTTGGGACCTCTTGCAGGATGAAATGTTGATGGATATAATTTTGTATAGGTTTTGTCTAGATAACAACAGCTTCAGTGAGTTCATGGGAACAAAGGCCATGTCATGTCCACAAGAAGTCCTTCTTGACTCTCCTTCCCATTCCCCATGGATGTCCTCTTCCAGAATGTTCCTAAGGCTCAGCATTTTAACCAGTTATGAGTCTCTGTACTCAGTGCTACAGCTTAAATAAGTTTCTCTGAGTAAGGCTGATAGTATTGCCAATCTATGGATATAAACATGTCTAGTTAGAATGCAGTTTGATCATGTGTCCATGTAGCAAAATTATAGTAGTGGGTTCCCTGCATGGCCTACAGTTTCTTGGTCATCACCTCTTGACCAGGTTAATGGTACAGGGATGAGTTCCTTCCTGAGGTAAGGCCTCTTATCCCATTAAAATAGTAGTTGGTTACCAACCATACATTCATGCCACTGTTACCTGTAGGCACATCTTGCCAGGGCTTATTGTAAGCTCAAATAAGCTTGTTGTAGCTTATTGTAGCTCAGGTTCACAGCTGGGTGATGACTTTTCTCTCCCAGCAGCCTGCATAGCACCTTCCATCACCATGAAAGCCAGTGTCATAGTTATTTTCCTATTGCTGTGAAAAGACACTATAGCTAGGACAACATATAGAGAAAGCAGTTAACTGGGGGCTTGCTCATAGTTGTAGAGGGTTGGTCCATGATCATTATGGCAAGAGGCATGGTAGAAGACAGGCAGGCATGGCCCTGGAGCAGTAAAACACACATATTATTAGAAAAATGGAGACTGGGCCTGGGGTAGGCTTCTGAAACCTCAAAGCCCAAACTCATCTAACAAAGCCCACCTCCTAATCCTTCCTTCATAGTTTACAAACCTGGAACCCAAAGTTCAACTATGTAAGCCTATGGGAGCCACTTACACTCAAACCACCACAGCCCGCTACTAGGGAGGAAGCTTCCAGATCTCCCCCAGCTTGATTTACCTACATTCAGTGCCCATAGTATGTGTCATTAGCAACAGGGTTTACCATCAGTTCTGGTGGACAACCAGGTCAACGGCATGAAGCTTAGTTCTTTCGGGGATCAGTGGCACTCCCTTGACCAAGAGCTCCTGGAGAAGACTCTACGTCAGCAGGAATATTTTTGTAGCTCCTGGAAGGAGCATTATCTCCTGCCATGACCTTTTTATCTTAGCTTGTTAAAAATTATATTTTAATTAACTTAGAAAATAGGTCCCCGCCTGAGTTTTTCACACGTCCTTAGTGATGTTTATCCCTTCCTGCAAACTCTCCCAAATCCAGTTCCTTTAAACTTTCTCCCTCCAGGGTCCACTCCCCACCCCCTTTTCATGTCCTACTTTCTTCTTTCTTCCTTTAAATATGGTATCTGGTCATGTCAGGGACATAGTGAAATATTTACCCAGTGAAAATGAGAAGCACTTTATCTCTCAGTTAGTCTTGCTTTGAGATCTGTCTTTAATATTTTTCCCAGCTTCACAGGTGAAAATATCTACATGGTACCTGGCATCTGAGAGCCCTAGGAATCCAACTGAAAGGAGAAGAAGCCCTTTAAGTCCATATGTACCTATATACATATATACACATACACATATATATATATATACACATATACACACATATATATACATATATAGAGATATAGATATATTCTTCATTAGTGCAGTGAATTAGTCAACTGTTCCCAAAATCTAGGATGTTTTAGGAGCTTTCATATTCAACAATAAGCTTCCTGTGGGAAAGAGATTTTAGCATGTACCATGTGTGCTCATTGGCTCATATGAAACCTTGAATTTGTGGTTCCAGTGAAGAAGAAAATGTAGGATCTTCTGTTTGAAATGTTGAAGGAAAAGGTGGGTTGAATTTGGGTCCTCAGACTTGGTGGCAAATGCCTGCACCTGCTGAGCTGTCTTGCTGACCCTGCTTTGACAGTAATGTAAGGGATTTGCCTCATGCCCAGCATTGCTCCCCTGGAATCCATTCTTGACCATGTAGGGGCTCTTGAGAGCTTTCTAAAATGCAGTCTGGACCCTTGGCTCCCCTTAAAATCACTCAATGCTTCTCATTGCCCTTTGAATGCAAACCAAACCCTCTTCCATGGATTTCAACACCCTGAATGGTCTATGGTCCCTGCTGAGCCCTTCACCTGCATTCGTTCTATCTCCTGCTCCAACTCAGCTTCTCTCGATCCCTTCCCATGCCTATCTCTCACAGGAGGGGGTCTCAAAAACACATTTCCTTGTTGTGTCTTCCTCATCTTATGCAGTTAATCCCTTTCCCACTGCCTTCTCCATGGGCTACAGTCCAACCTTGACCCCATTAGTTAAGAATTCCAGTAACTTCTCTCTGAGCACTTCAATGTCATGATTGGTTCTCTGATTTCCCTATGGCCTGAAAGTCTGCTGCAGTGAGGGGAGAGTGGAAGTGTGCATGTAGGTGGTGTATTGTGTAGTTTAGATCTCAGACTTGACTTCTACTGTCTACGACTCAACTCCCTCATCTGTAAAATGGGGGGAAATAATACTGCCCATGTCACAAAATCATCAGGAGTCAAAGAGAGGATACTTTCTAAAGGTCCAAATGCACTGACTGGTGCATAGAACGTACTACACACTTGCTGAGCGGAGCTTCTGCGTTTGCTCAGAGAGTGCCCGCTGGTATGTGTGCCCCACCACCCAAGCCTGGGTTCCATCTCCAGTTAGCTATAGAGTCAAAGTGGGCACTTTGATGTTAATTTAATCAAAGGTGCCCTTCAGTCAGCCACTAGGTGCAGCAACTCTTCCCTTGGTAGGCATAGATTCTGCATCTACAGCCATGCTGAAATCTTGTATTTCCTAGTCTAGCCCTTCCCTTAGAGACCACTGGCTGGAATTCTAGTCCAGTAAGGCATGAACATGAGATTCATCGAATAAAGACAGCCCAGTAGCATACAAACAAATTAAAACACTCACAGCTTGCTGTAATGCCATACAAAAACATCAGTCAACCCCCCCCCAAGGTTTTAAAGAAATAGTTATCAATATATTTCAAAGGAAAAACTACCAATTAGTATAGTATGTGACATTTTAAAGATCTTTGGAGTAGAGACAAAAGGTACCAAGGAGCTTTCGCCTCCCCTGGCTCCTTAAGTTTTTATGAGAACTCGGTGTATGAGAAATAAAATCAACAAACACACAGACTTTTGTGTGTCCCTATCACCTGAAACTCGCCAGGCTTTTGGGAGAGTTATTGTCATCTTGATTCTTGTGTGAGTCACTGAGTTGCCTGCCCCCAGAGGCGCTTCATTATGATTCAGTGCAAAGGATTGAGCCGGCTGGGGCTTCCGGAGTGAGGAGTGAGTGTGTGTCTGGTGGGGGTTGCGGTGGCAACGCGTTGGCATGAGGCTTAATTGACACCTTTGATGTAGCCTAAGACAGAACCCGCACCTCCCACTGCCGCTGGGAAGACGTCAGCCTTACGCAGGAAAAGGCATCTGCTGATGAATCCTGCATCTCATTCAGCCCGCTCACCGAGCAGCCTTAGCCGTCCCTAGCTAATCCAACTGCTTCCCAGTCTGCGGGTGCTGGGCTTGGTGTTGGGCTTGGTGCTGAGAAGAGGCTCTGGCTCTTGGCTATTGTCAGGTCAAACACTAAGACTGTGTCCATGTTAGAACTCATAGAAGGTAAGTGGAATGCACTGCCGTCTCTCCCCCAGGGCACCTTCCAGAATGTATGTGTCTCCTGTCTGATTCTTCTCTCCCTGTGCATCTGCAAGGTTGCCAAGTTAAGAGTGGCAGGCAGCCTTTGATATCTTTATACAGTCGTGTCTTCGGGGGGTATGTGTTCTCAGAGGTGGCGCTAGCTAGAGAAAAGGATAGCCTGGCTCCGTGGTTTCATCTCAGCTTGCTGACAACGTTTTCCACAACTTGAGTGTTGGGTAGAATTCCAGAATTTGGGACCTGTTGGCAGCTTTTTTTATCAGTTCAATAGCAACAAAGACAAACTGTGTGGGGGTTCTCAGCATCTGCGGGCAATTATTTTGTCCTGTTTGAGGCAGACACATCAGAATCAGGCTGGGTGGGGGGAATAGACAGGACATAAATGAATGTAGAAATGTCTAAACGTGAGTTATTAAATTATAAAAACACAATGGACCATTTTTTTCAAGTCTCTGGGAATGCCACCTGTGAGTGATTTCAACATTTTCTCCCACTGGCTAACTAAACACACACACACTTCTCAAAGCCTTGAGCATACTCATGAAACTCTCTCTTGGCTTAAATAAACCTACCAAAAAACAAAACAACAACAGCAACAAAAACTAAACTTGTGCAAAGTACATTTTTAAAAATTATATAAACTGCTGTTGTATTAAACACAAGATTAACAGAACAGTGAGTGTCTGAAGGCGCTATTTCCTAAGACTTTTCTTCGTGAGTCTCATAATGGGTCTAATTTTTAGCTGATGTCCCTTTTCTGACTGTCTATTTCCTTGAGAAGACGAATTGCCATGAAAATTCTTTAATGTGTTCTTTTTCTCTGTGTGTGATTCCTTTTATTTCTAGTTAATGGAACCCCTGGTAGTCAGCTCTCTACTCCACGCTCGGGCAAATCACCAAGTCCATCACCCACCAGCCCAGGGAGCCTGAGGAAGCAGAGGGTAAGGACACAAGCAAGCCATCTATTTAAAATCTGTCTAGATTGTGTTGCAAAGTGGCATGGGTGTCAGCAGAAAATGCTGCTTTTCTGGGGGGCATGGCCAAGCCATGGCAAGGGTAGCCTGCTGTGGGTCACTCACCATCGCAACGGTTCAGCTAGAACCCAGGTCTTTCCATTTCCGCAAATACGCCCAGTCTTAATTCTGAATAGAATGTGCAACTGCTGCTTCAGTTTTAAATTCCCTCTTGTTTGTTCATAGTACACGTACTTTATAACGAATGCAAGTGCCCTTAGTCATAGACGGTTTTATTCGATGCAGCCATGAATAGTCTCTTAAGGAAAAGGAAGGTCAATAGAGGTAGCATCCTGGTGGAAATTGCTCAGTGGTAAGCAGGGTGGTCCAGAGCAGCTGGGGAGCCCATGCAGCAGGCCATGGGAACATAGGATACCAGTTTTGTCAATGGACCCACACTGAGCACATTCTCTTACATTTATTTTGAGCCTCTTATATAACAGCAGAGAAATTCACTGAGCATGGAGACAGATGTATAAAAGTTACTGGAAGTAGTGTCAACTTCTCCAGAGCTTAGCAAGGGAGTGACTGTTAGCTCTTCATCTGGAATGAAAAACTTCGTAGATCCCTTCACTGCCTAGACTGCTCATCCACTCCAGTTATACCAAGGTCAGAAGGGAAGAATTGGAGATGAGGGAAAAGGAAAGGACATGCTGAAAAAAGAAGATGCCCCTCAGGGTCCTGATTCCAGAGAAGAGAGAATTACGTTTACTTAAGTGACTTATGTGATGGTGCCTACTGAATAATTTAACCAACGGGGACTTCTCAGAGGCTATTGCATTTAAATATCAGAATGTCTAAGTTTAATTTCTTTTATTATGCATTTAAATGACACTTCTAAAAATTGATGAATTTAAGCTCATCAAATATGAAGTCCCTCTCTGTCAAATTTCCTCTTTCAAAATGGATCTTCAGGCTGCTAGAACCATCAATCTTGTTTAAGTGGGGACCAAAAAGAAATCAGTCAGTCACTTTGAACCTCTTGCCCCAAATTTCTTTCTCTACTGATTCGTCTAGCATTGAGTTGAGCTTGTTTAGTCTGTTAAAGCCTGTGATTTTTGTGCTTCTCTAGTCAATGGTGGAATCATTTTTACTAGAGAAGTCTGTCATTGGTCTTCAGTAATTTTAGGAATCATTAGTGAGCTACAGAAATGGCCAAATTCACTCACGATCTTAAAGGATTAGCCTTCGGTGAAGGAAGAGCAGATGGTGTGGCCATCCTGTACTCACAGATACTAGCCAGAAAGGCTCCCTTCTGTAGAACAGCCAGAGATCTAGCACAGAGAATGTCTCCGGAACATCCTTTCTCTTGAAGTGTATATGTGTTTCAGAGCTAGCACAGGAACAAAAATACTTTTTGATCCACCAAACTCAGTCTCAGACTTTATTGTAATATCTCAGGTTAGTTGTTGAGACTAAATTTAGAATGACTGAGAATACATGCCAGGTTCTCTCCCTAGGAGTTTCTGGTGGGGACCCCTCCATCTTTGGAGTATACAATTTTTCCCAGCTATCCTTTATTAGCAGAACAAGGCTAGAATTTGTCTCCCTTTCTTCTCGGCTTCCATGGGATTTTTCGTTCAACTGAGGCAGAAAAATTTCTTCCAGCTTTGTAGTCATTGACTTACATAATTAACACTTTTTAGCCCTTTGGAAATTAACAGGTATGGCTCGCTGACAGGTTTTTCATCTTGCCATTTAAGCCACTAGTATAGCACAATCATTGAGGGAGCCAAAATTTTTCTCGTTTACTTTTAGAGGGACAAAGAGTTTAGCACCATCTGAAAACATTTATTAAACACATGTTGTAAGCAGGATACTAAATGCGCTCAAAGACGGTTTAGTTTCTAGGCTTTTGAGTTTGGCTACATATATTCAAAGATGGTCCTTTTCTCAAGCCTTTGAATTCATGAACACCCTCCGTCTATGTACCATGGAGGCATTTCCAGCTGCTCTCCCGAGAGCAGCTTTCATCCTTTTGTGTAGACAACTGCATCAAATAATCCCTCCCTGTTAAAATAGGACCATAATATCCCTAAAAATTGTTCCTGTTTCAAATTTGGCTAATATTCTATTCAAACGGTTGGCTATACTTCTATGCAGGAAATATTGAAATAAGAGAAAGATGGCGTGTGCTAAAAGAAGACACTTCAAAGAATGAATTAATTCATTTTATTGCAAATTAGAAAACAGTAGCCACTTCTATTTTTTCTTTCTATGTTGCCTAGTAACATACCCAGAAAATGAGTTGGCAAACACACACACACACACACACACACACATACACACACACACACTTCCCTTAAAATACAGGAGAAGCTAATTTTTAAAAGAAGTATTAAAGTATATAACTGATTTCTTTACAAGCAAAATATCTGTATTTTACTTATGTTAACTATTTAATATACAGATTTAATAAGCTGTTTTTCTCCCCTTAAGATCAAGTTTCTAAATTACTTCCTTTGACATTTTAGAATAGTCATATGAGAGATAAGTCTGCCTATCAGATTCATTTCTTCATTAAACACACTGGAGACAGTGAACCAAGTAGCCCCCCCATTTATACAGAGGACAATTACTTAAGTGGCTTCTAGAAGCACTTTCTTAGCCTCAGAAGTCAATGCTTTGGGCCTTCTTCCTATCCATAAACCTTTTTTTTTGGGGGGGGGTCCTTTTTCTTAAAACAGCAAGGAAAAAAGTGTATTGGGTAGGTTGAATGAAGCTCCCCATTACACTCCCACGCCACTGACTTTTGTAGATTAACTGAGCCCTCAGATGACGTAGGAGTGGGCGGCACAAAACTGAAAATAAGCCAGCTGCAGACACTGGGTGGAACTGAACGGGTTGCTTGGCTACCAACACTGAGATATAGTAGCTGACAGGGTGGCAGGAAGAAGGGAAGAGATGGCTAAGAGGTTAGGAACTAGACGGAGATTTGGGATAGGATGTGGGTTGTGTATAACTGAGATTTTTCCAGTCACCCAAGCATAAAAGTGAAAGGGTAGTGTGTGCTGGGTTTACGCTGTGTGCAGCTGCACGCTGGAGTTACTGTCCCGAATATCCTGAAATGCCAGCTGCTGCATCTGACAAATTATTTTGTGAGGTAAGCACACTCTTCTCCCCAGAATGGGAAGAAAATGTCCATGGAAGATTTGCCTAGACACTGAATAGCAGAGGTGGTCTTGGCAGGCAACAGGGGCCATAACTCAACTGGACTCGAAGGAAGGCAGGAGCCCGTGGTAGCTCAAGAAGCATTTCCTTGCCGATGAAATGAAATCATCGCTTTGCCTATGTATCTTTTCTCTTATGCAAAGTTGGTGACTTGAGTAGTTGTAATGATGTTAGGAGCCAAGGACCCATCCCTTTCCAAGTTGCTCCGCAGAGAGGAGCAGGGAACCCAAGAAAGGAAAGTAAACGAATCTGTCCTGCCCTTCATCTTACAGGACCTGTACCGCCCCCTCTCGTCGGATGATTTGGACTCAGTAGGAGACTCAGTGTAAAAGACACAATGGAGCGATGTGTATGGTTTGTGATGGGATAGAGGTTTCCCATTTCCTAAGCAAGCATCTAACAGCAAACTACACAAAAGAGTTTTGCATAAGTAATAAATTATACAAAAGCAAGTGTGCAGACATTTTCTACTCGTGGTATTCTTTGAAAGAAAAAAAATTTTTTTAAAGTATCTCCTCCATTTGATGTAACCGAGGAGAGTTTGAGTACAATATTTGCTCGTCACTGAGGAGTTTATGATTAAGGTCTGGTTCCAGATAAATTTCATATGACTCCAATATTAAGGACAAGAACCACCCTACCGATCCAGCATTAGGGAGTCACTATTTCTATAAATGAGTCTTCTTTTTAATCAGTAAGTAGATCTATAAATACAATTTTTCTGTACTTAGTATACAATTTAATAAAGTAACAGGCACAGTTTTTCTAAAAGGTAAAAATCTTTTTACCTTTTTAGTTTGAAAGTTAAAAGTAATCAGACAGTTGATTAGTGTTTTTCATTGCAAAATAATACAAAAACTCTTGAGGATTTTTTTGAGTGAATGTGTCTGCAAGGGACTCCTGCAGGAGCCATCTCACAAAGACTAACATTAAGCAGTGAAAACATTCTCTGGGTTTTTGTTGTTGTTGTTGTCACGTGAGTTTTTCTTTTTCCAGATTATCTTTTATAAAAATAGTTCCAGCTACACGGAGACATGAATAACTTGTCATTATTATTAATTGTATAATGTTTCCCTACAATAGCAACAATATACATATTTTTTTCAAGTGTGTAAAGTTTTTGACCTAAAAGAAAAAAATGGGACTTGTACTGTTTTTCAAAAAATAAACTCAGTTTGAGAATTGGAATTCTTCTAAACAGAGCTTGTACATTGGGCCTCCAGATAGCCAAAGCTCCATTCTGATCATCCTGCATCTTGTTGTTTGGGATATCTTCATATGCAAAACTCCTTTTGTGTCAAACCAAGTGTGTCTATGATTATAACCCACTGTTAAAACATTAACCTACTAATTCTTCTCCTCTAGTCCTCTATTTTCAAAAGTGTAAGTCAGCTTTGCTTAAATGTAAAACAGTTATTTTTAAATCTAGATGTTAGAAATCAATGTGTATGGTGTATTGTATTTAGACCACACCCCTGACCGTTTCTTTTTACTAGCTCAAACACTAACAATTTAAGACTTACAAAGCATGGATTTTATATTCTCTAGGCTTGACATATCTCAGTAGGGTGACAGATTTAAAATGTATGGTGCCATTTGGAGCCTTTTACTTTAGATTTCTTTCAAATTTCTCTTGAAAACATTTTGAAAATGCCTGATTCAAGATGGAGAGGAGTCGCCTTGTCATAGGTTTCAAATGTTATTGATTTATTTCTCTCAGTAGACTGTTCAACTAGCAAATTTTCCCATCTGGTTTATAGTTACCTATGCTAGCATCTCACTTGACAAGTGAATAAAATATTCCAACCGAAAAAGAAAAATAAGACGTCCAGGCATCCTACCAGCATTTGAAAAGTTAGCCGAGTGATAATTAGTGCCTCATTACCCTGCCTGTTAGAGAGGAGAGGGCACTTCTTTGGCGTGTTATTTGAGAACTGCAGACCGATCCCTCCATCTTGAAAGGACAGAAAATGATCATACCTGCTCCAGACTTTGGATTTTAAAACTGTTTCCAATAGACATGAACAGAGACTCCTGCTGAGATCAAAGGGCTGCCTTGTCTTTGGCTGAAACAGTAAACATCTGTGAGGATGCCGTGCTGTCTGTTGCCGTGTTATGTCTTTGTAAAAATGCATTACTTAATATAGTTCAGCCCAGAAAAGATTAGTATGTATTTGACTAACCTGTCAAAAATGCAACGAAAGCAGTGGGTCAGATGGTCCAGAACAAAACATAAATTCCAGTAATTTCAACTCCCCTGTGCAGTCAATCTTATGGAAACCCAATAGATGCTATCTGCTCTGGGTAAGTAGCAGATATTGCCAATGGCTATAAAGATCATGGCTTTGTTTAGACACAGCATAAAAAGAGTAGACTTTTGGACTAATTGCCAGTAGGTATTGTGGCCAACTTTCCATTCAAGTAGTTCCAGAGAGATGCTATTCCATGGCATTTCATCTTTGAACATATGACTTTTATTAAAGGATTGTTCAAGGGCCATATATCTCATTTACTTTTGAAACTAAAGTCCCTCTGAGATTGAAATAACACACCCTGAGATCTCTTCCTATGCAGGAATAATTCTGTTATCCAAAAGCAGAATTTTTAAACATCCAAGCAGCATACCAGATCATTGGTAAAGACCCAATGGGTAATTAACAGTGACTTAAAATGTGGCTGCTTTTAGAATCCTTCTAACATCATTAGTCACTGAACTTTAAAAACGACCTTCTGAGAAGGAGAGAACTCCAGCCAACAAAAGCCACACACTTTTCTCTTGCTGTTAAACCCCTAAACGTAGACTATGCTGTGTCGACCTTTTCAGGCTTTTGCATTTGTGGTTACATTTTTTAGACATACCTAGAAAGAAAGATGTTACAAAGAGTCCCCTGCTTTCTGCATTTTATAAGCTAAAAACCTAGTGGTATACAAAACATGGTGCTCTGCGTGAAGCCAGAAGCCATGTGGAAAAGTCATTGTCTTGATGCGTCCTTTTAGCAAAAGACCTGTACTCTTATAGGTTCTAAACTAGAAGTTTGAGCTCCACCCATCTGTACACATGCCTGCAATGCACATATGAGGTCACCTTAACATTTCAAGATCCGATCCTATTGTCTTCAAACCCCAGAGCAGCTCTGGCACTACCTGTGCTCCCTATGCTAAGCAGCAAGGGCGCTCGCCTCCTCTTCTTTGCAGCTATGCCTGACTGTTCTTTTGTTTCCATTTAAAAACACTGAATTCCAAAAGTTTCATTTAAGAAAAAGTAATTGTGAATGAAAATACATAAGAATAATCCTAAAAGATAAATCCATATGTTTTACCTGTTGAACTACTAGTTGTTTTTTTTTTAAATGGTGGCCATGTATCTATACAGGTGTGTAGGTGTTTATGTGCATTTGTAGGACTCAGTGTATATGTGGGTGTGCCTCCATTAAGATCTGTGTATGTATATAGAACATGAAGAATAAAGGATGAGGTTTGTGATATGGTCTTATAAGTTACTGGCTCCCGTAGAATTATATATAAAGCTTTATGTGATAAAGTTGTGAGGTTCGTATTAGTTGGCACATAATTAAGCTGAAAATAAGTTTGCTAAATTAGTGTGAGGAAGCAGAACCAAATATTCACATGTACTGATTTATCCAAGGCTATTTGAAATCCAGACAAACAAAAATATTGAAATCCAAGCAATGAATCAATATTCACTAAACAAACTGATTTCTAGACTTGTGGGTAGTTGAGTGTTATGCTGAAATAAAAGTAGGGAAAGTCAAAGTAAATTTGATTTGAAGTTTTATTATGAAGCCAGACAACATGTAAGGCCATGCTGTGTGTTCTTTTTATGCTTATAAACTGTTAAAATGTTTTGAAGACAACTTGCTGTGTGTGTGTATGTATGTCTACCTGAGTGTATACACACTTGAAAATGCTTATTGTCTGTGTACATCTGTGCATTTGTGCCTATCTGAATTGGCCTTGCCAGCGCCTCTAATTGTGCATGTTAGTGACAGACTTGTTTGGTTGAACAAACCCACAGAGAAATAGTGTGGAAATCAGAGATACGTCAAATTCATTATAATGATTGCCTGATACAGCACATTAAACTGTCAGCTGAAAAACATTTGTAATTTTGTGCCTGTAACATGTGTAGGGAAAACTGGAAAATCTGAGCCCCTTGCTATAATTTTAAGGGTGCATGACATATGGTGTCTTTAAAAATGTATCTTATTGTAATAAAAGGTGATGGATTGATTCTGAGGTAGCATAAGTGAAGCATGAAACACTAGGTATTTGTATTATATATGGCCACACAATATTTTTGAAGCCAGGGTAGTAAATATTCGAAGATTAATAGGCAAAGAATATGGAAGTTAATTTTACTGTGATGTGTTTTTGAGGTGTTTTAACACATTGCCAGACAAGGAACTTACTTCCTTTTTTCCCTCCGGTGGACTCTTTGAAACACTATGAATGTTATAAAGTTGAATTTTCTTTATAAAGGTTGTATACCACTTGCAGTTGAAGTTGCTTGGATGTATAGTCTCTCCTTTGTGGGGGTGAGGGTGGGGGAAAGCATTTGGTATCAAAATGGTTTAAGCAGCAATATATTAGGGAATACATCATTTGAGCAGATATCTGTAGAGATGAGAACTAATGAATGTGTTATTGAACTGCCCAGTTTGAAAGCTCCATGCCCTTCTGCTGTAGTTTCCTTGGAAAATGCTGTACCTTGTGTTTCACATGCCACCATGTTACTCTTTCCTGAACTTACCTTTGTGACACTTAGCAGCTTAGCCAAGCCATGTAATAAACAGGAAGAACTGCCTATGTTGTTCAGTGAGTTTCTTTGATTAGATGCTGGAATTGAAATAACCATGGGTCAAGGGTTGCCTTTACCACCTTGGGCAGAGCCCCTTTGTGTTGGAATGGACCAGCAGGTGATACTAGACAGGCTACAGAAAAGCAGACAGTGAGTGTGAAATACTGACAGGAAAAACACAGCAAGATTATCCATCTGATGGGAAGCTCTACTTCGGAGGGCTCCATTGCATGGCAATAGGCCTACCTCTCAGGATCGCCTTTAGGGTGAATTTGCCAGACAAATTAGCAACTTGATGGGAAAAAATTAAAATGCATTTAAAAAAAATCATACAGTCACCTGGGATTAATGGCCTTTTTCCTAAACTTGTAGAATTTCCAGTGAGATGTATATGGTTATATGCAGATATGTACACGGATACTTGTCTCTTTAAATGCTAGATAAATACATTCAATAAATTACAATTAAATAATGATAATACCCTTTGTACCTTTATCTTAGGAAAAAAATCTATTTCATTCATAGTACTGTTTAGAGAATAGAAAACTCTGTCATTCAAGTTAGAAGAAATACTTCACATTAAATTTATAGGAGATCGCCATTATAGTTTTAAATCTAACATTTTTACCAGATTTCTGTTGACCTTATTATTAATTGGCTGTAATTTTCTCTCTTTCTTGTTTCCATGATAAAGTCAATCAGTAACCATAGCTATGATAATACACCTAGAGGGAATTTCCCAAATTTATGATTCCAAAGTACATTCATATTCTCTTCATGTAACAAAGATTAAATGAAGTAGGTTCCTGGGACAGCCATGAGCTCTCCTCCTTAAAGACTAAAAACTTGACTCAAGAAGTAACTTTCTAAAAGAAAGGCTCTAACCCATGGGGTACAGAGATGACTCCCTTAACCCCTTCCAAGCTATGACTCTGGGAGGAGTAGCTCATGGACAGTGGCTCTAGCTATACAGTGTAATGGGCTCTGGACAAATGGCTCACAGGGCACGTATAGAGATTTTTGCCTAAACATTCTCAGTAGAGGCAAAGGAGACGATTGGTGTATCCAAGATCAAATTGTAAATACATTCTATCACTTTTGAAATCTTAGCTCCCATGGTCTTTCTAGCAAATACATAATCTAAGATTATATATGAGTTTCTCCTATCAATAGACCACTTTCCTGAGTAATAATTTCCCAGCCTTTTAAACAACTTGACTGAATCTTTATGAATTTTTAAATATTCTTAGTCATTAATGTGATTGTGTATTTCATGGTTTATTTAGGCTGAACCCCCACTATCAAGAATGTAGATAGAGCCTGTCTTATTTCCAAGAGTGCGCCTCTGTTATTCTTTGCCGATTGGTGCCTCAGCCGCGCCTCTGTTATTCTTTGCTGATTGGTGCCTCAGCCTTCTCTCTTTAACCACTGAGCGAGTAAATAAGTGTGTGGCTTTTCTATATCTCATGAACTCATACTAGTCTCCAATGTTGCACATGAACAGTAATGTTTTAAACATTGATGCATTGGGTTGTCTTCAAATTCTCCACAGACCTAACATCAAGATTCTCCAGACAGTGGCTAGTCTGTGAAGCATGTATTTTATATGTTTCCTTGACAAAGATAATTCAGAAATCAAACAAGGGTGAGCACACTTGGTTTCTTGGTTCTATTTAACCCCTTTCACATCAAAGAATAGTAACTGTCTGTCAAGGTAGATGGTGGAGATGGTACCGTTACCCAGCCAAGGCTTGGTTATGTGACGGATTTGTCTACACTGCTTGAGTCAATTGTATTGATTGGATATTTTCCAAATCTTGATGCAGTGCGGACTCCAGCTGAGTGACAACATTCATACAAATGGCGTCAGTAACTCATAACATTTAAAAATGGACTGTTTCTTTGACTTCATGGTCGTCAGCTACATCTTGGCAAAATGTGGTTAGAGCTGTTGGCTCAGCTTTCTCACTTACTTCAAAAAGTATGCACCGTCTGTCCCCATCTGTTATGTGATCCCGGGCTAAATCACTGTGCATGCAGTGTGTTCTTACTTTGCAGGGCAGAGCTTTTAGGAAGGTGTTCTGTAAAAGCCTCCAGGTGTCAGCAACCTGCCCAAATGGTTCCCATTAAGTCTGCCGGGAGGTGACGACATCTCAAATGTCACAGCACCTCTCTGAGCAGCTAATTGTGTTAAATTCTAAAATAACCACGTGTTTGGCTCTTCTAGGCCCAGATGCCTTCCAGTTGGCAAACTTACTGAAATCGCCATAAAATCTCGCCAGTGTGGCCCTTCTACAGCGATTTGTCTGCTTACAGTGAAAGTAGGCAGAGCAGCTTCATTTAGAAGCAGCCAGTCTCGTGAGTGCCTGTCCATCAGTATGACGGACTGGCTGATCTCATTAGGTCAGTTCTAAAGTGCTTGTTACTGTTTTCACACCAGGCATGCAAATCAAAATCAAAATCTTCCAGGGGAGACTAAGTGTGTAAGTATACCTAGGCAGGGTGCAACAACTGCCACAGGGAGCCATGCTGATCATTGTAGTACAACCAATTTAAACTGACCCACCCCACCCCCCACTAGCTTACGAATAAATGAGACTCAGATTAGGGTTATTGTATTTGGCTTTGACAATTACTGCGGTGTAGCCCCTAATCTACTCTTCTAACTGCTGGCTTGGCTACCTCCTTACTGGTGTACTCCAGATACGTTCTGTTTCTCCTACCACCTGCTCACGGTCCATCTCTCCTCATGGTGGCTTCTTCTTCTCTCCTTCCTTCTCCTTCTCCTCCTCCTGTCTTCTCTCCTCCCTTTTTTCCTTTGTCTCTCTGTCTGTCTCTGTCTCTCTCTATCTATCTCTCTATCTCTATCTCTATCTCTATCTCTATCTCTATCTCTCTCCCTCTCTTCTCCACACCCCCTACCAGGTAACTCAAAACCCACCTATCTCCAATCCCTCCAGTAATTGGCTGTAGCCAATTTTATCTAACCAATAGTACTAAATCAAGGAACAAGGCTTGCACAACAAAAGCTTATGAAAGTGAGAATCCACTCGGAGGCATAGACCTTCCTGTAAAGAATTTAGCATTACAATACACAGCAACAGACCAAACCTCAGCAGATTACTGGAGTAGAGGAAGGGAAAGAAAAGGAGAGGGTAGTCAGAATCCAAAACGTAACAGTCTAGGAGAAAAATGAATGTAAAATAAACAAATACCATTGAGGGTGGTATTTAACACAAAGTGTCAGTGTTTGGTCAATAAAAATCAACCTATCAAACAGGAAAATGGGTTAACCTCTTAGGCTGGTAAAATATTAAAACTTGGCACCACAGAGAAGCCACTGTGATCTTGAAGTGAATCAGTTCTTTACTGGGGACAAAGAAAATTCAGTGCTGATCAGAACACACTCATCAGAACTTTAGTTTTGAGTACCAGGATTAAAGAGAAGGATTGGCAACTCTGCCATATCTCCAGGAGGGGGAAGAATCCCAGATCTTTGTCACATGATGAACAAGAGAATATGGACATGTGCAAAGCAGACCCGTTTGTCTCCACAAATCTGAAGTTCTGCCTTGTGGAAATGGATTCCACTGGTTACCTACAGAGATGGGCAATAAGAACGGTGAATAGAAAATGTCCAGAAATATGATTTCAACACAAGGAAAAGCCCTTTACTAGTTTGCCTTGTTACAATTAAGCTGCTGCCTAAGGAAGGGATGAGCTTAGTACTGGTTGCATTGGGACATGGGTCACCTGACCACCTCTCAGTAGTGGGGAGTCTGATCTCTGGGTGGAAATGGGATGGGAGAGGGAGTATCATTTAAGGTCCAGTTCTGCTCCTGAAGTGCTTTGAGTCCATGAGGAAGGGACCATTGCCTTTGAAAATTGTGCAATGTTCTGAATCTTTTCTTTGGAAAAAGAAGAGATAATGTTCTTAGAAGGCCAATAGGTTTATTTTACTGCACTTGAGCATAATAAAGAAAACTATAACTTTCCATTTTCAGAGTACCCTATTTATACATAAATAAGCTTTTCATTTAAAATCCTGGGTTATCTACTAGTTCTTAACCAATAGGGAATCTGAAATAGCATGGGTTACATTTTCAAAACACACAAACTTAAGAGCTGAAAAAAGCCAAAAGCAATTGTAGATATCAACACACTTGCATTGACCCTACTCTTTAAAGATGCGAAGTACATTGAGCTTAGAAACCTTGGGGGACTTTTATTTACAAGGTAAAACAACACAGCTGACACTGTGGCAGACATTCATGACAACAGACATTTGACACTCAGTTGAAAATGCAAGTTATTAGTCAGTAAGATAGTTTACTGGATAGCATACAGCAAGTTTATGGAATGCTACATTTTAAGAGATGTCTCCATGCGCTCCAATCAAGGTTCTGTGCAGAGCACCTGATGTTCTTATTAACAGAAGCAGCTTTTTCCTTTCTCTCTCTCTCTCTCTCTCTCTCTCTCTCTCTTTCTCTCTCTTTCTCTCTCTAAGTAAAAAATCTGTGAGCACCTTTGAAAACACACTGTTGTCTATCAACTTGGGTGCTTGATGGAAGAGTGTTTTTGGATTGTAAAGAATGGAATACAACATAAGGTAGCACCTGCCACCTACACTCATGATGGACTTACATTATGCAACGCCATTTGCAATACCAAGAGAAAACAAATAAAAACAACAACAAAATAAACCCAAAACCCAGGGCTTGAAAGCCCAGAAGAGACATCCTCCAGCTTACCCATCTTCTTTGGTGCTTTTCTGTCTGGATTGCCACTGCATTTTGAACCATGCAGGAGATCAAGAATCTTGATGTTCTGGGAAGCACACACCTCTTCCGGTGCGACCATGTTAATGTTTACTTTCTCCAGTCTGCAATGTAGTAAACCTGCCGTGGCTCAGCCTTCTGTACAGATATGATAAGTATAAGAGTTTCACAAACAGGAATTCTTGAGTCAGGCCAGTGTGGCTTTGAAGCTGATACATTTACAGTGCCTCTGACACGGTGGGTTGTGATTCTGTACTGTCGTGGTTTTGAAAAGAAAGAGAAAAGAGAAGCCTCTGTTTGGAAATTAGGATCTTGGCTCTGGGATGGGACACAGCTATGTTCCTAGTCAGACGGAGGCTAGATGAGAGCAGATGAGTTCACGTTACCAAGTGTATTGAGGGAATATTTTTGTGATTTGTGGAAATTCAGGGCACATTATGCCAGTATGACGGTATGACATTCAGGGGTATAAAACAATAATATCAAAACTTCTAGAACGTCCCATAAGGAAGAACAGGTATCATTAATAGTATAATTTCCATTCTAATCTTGTCAACTGTCAACATTAATGAACTCATCAACGGGATATATTCGTCTTTGTCCCTTCGTCACTCAGGAAGTGTTCTGTGGTGCTTGCCTCAGATGGCCCTGGAGTGGTTACATGGTATATCCCGAACCACATAAATCTGTTTTATGAAGACAAAGGTATTTGGGTTTTCTGCGCAGGAGGCTGTTGGGTATGAGCCACATACAACTTCTCTGCCCTTTTTTATGCTCAGTTATAGCTGGATGGAGCGGGGTGGAGGTTGAACGGGAGATGGGTAAGCAGAGGAAATGTAGGTCAAGTTTGCTTCTCATCACCACTTCGTGATCAATGCAACTACAGCCGCTCTCCCTTCTCTCTGCTCCACAGACAGCCAGCACCATGAGCCAATGCCGCCCCCTCACCGCCTCCTGCTCCCATCAGGCCAACCAAGTGGATAAACCCAGGGAACAGAAGGAAGATCTTTTAGGATGAGCTGTGTTCACTATTTAGAAATAGCATAACTGTGTGCAAATTGTTTTCTCAAGAAGCAGGGGTGGAGACAGAAGCATCCATTGTTAAATACCATTCCCAGCCAGTACTGATATTAAATATTTCCCTCCCACTGCAGTCAAAGCCCTGTTTGCTCGTATGGGTCTTCAGTCAAATCCGCCTGAGTTACAGGAGACTCTTCTGACCTAGGCTTTAATTTTGCCTTTCTCTTAGACATATTAAGGAACAAGCCAAGTTGGCCTCCTGTTTACTGTGTATCTTTATCTCAAAGTGAAGAGTAGCAGACCCACTTTTCTAGTTTTCTCTTAAAGTTTTGCTAAAGCTGAGTTGTTTGCTGTTTTTTTTTTTTTTGTAGAATATTTATAACTAACTTAAGAGACTTTGTTCTTGTAAAAATAGAAAAATAGTAGATAAAGCCAGAATGGCACCACATTTGACTCTTAGGATAGACTAGAAGACGGAGTGAGATACCTAAAATCTGGCAAAGGAGCTCAAGGATGCTGATTTTGAGAAAAGAAGTCATAGGTGTTTCCAAACGATTAGCCTCTCCTAGCCACTCATCTTCTTGGCTATTCGTGAGGGTGGGGATTGTGGAACTCATTAAATATTCTTAAGACCTCCTTTTCCAAGTTTAAAGACCAATTTCTCCCTGGGATGGGGGCAACACTAGCTCCTGAGATTCCGGGCTGGGTGTGGTGTGTGGAGGCTCCATCGTTCTGACCCAGGTTTTTTTATTCTGTTTCTGTTCCCTTCCAGATCTCCCAGCATGGCGGCTCCTCTACTTCACTTTCATCCACGAAAGTCTGCAGCTCTATGGATGAGAATGATGGCCCTGGGGAAGGTGATGAGCTTGGGAGAAGGCACAGCTTGCAGAGGGGATGGAGGAGGGGTTAGCTGAATTTACTTTGCAAACTATAACGTGTGAATCTAATGAGTAGAGAAAACCTCAGCAGCTCAGGTGGGACTCTCACTGGGGACAGGAGTGGGTGACTCCTCAGGCGTTAGCGCCCACTGTCTGAGAAGGAAGGAAGGGTGGGCCCAACTGAATCCTTTCACATCCTCTGTGGGTGTATGATGCCTAAGAACACCAGCAATAGTGCTCCCCTGCTCTACTCCCTTTCCATAAATGAAAAGACAACTGTGTCTTCTATGTGAGCACCCATAGCTGGGCTCCAACCTAAGGGAGTTCAGTCCATCAAACTACATAACTTCTTTCCATTGCTGCTACTTGTCCCTTAAACTAATTAGCATTAGAATTTCTCCATGACTTAAGAAAAGGACCTGAATTGCTGAGTTGACTCTTTGCTAACTTGCTGTGTGGTTTGGGTTAAGCCTCTTTAGTGCTCCAGAGCTTAGTTCCTTTTTAATAGACATGCAGAATATTAATGTCACTATTTCCACCCTTGGGGATGGAATCAGGCTTTAATCAATTAGGGAGAACCATCTGCAAAAGTAAAAGTGTAGGAGGATTAACCGCTGTTAAGAATAAGCTCCTCTTGCTTCAAATGGTATGGCTTGTTATTTTCCCAACGATATATATCCTGTGAGGGATACTCTTCCATTAAGTAAGACACGTGACTCATATGTGACCTGTTTGCATGTGTCCAAGTTTGTAGTTCAGCCATCTAGAAGTCTCTTTCACTGCAGTGTGCCACATCCACCCAGTGAAATGTGACAGTCCTTGACTAAACCTGAGTCCAGGCGGACCAGTTCTTTATCAATAGTTAGTAGAAAAAATTCCAGATACTGTGCCTTGGATGGGTGTCTCAGTGAAAGTTTCCACTAGAAGAAAAGACAGATGACCTCTCTCTACTCACTATCTGTAAGATCACAAATATCTGAAAAGCCACAGACAACTACTTTGTTACCCATGGACAGAGTCTAAGGCCCTGTTATCTGGGAGATGGTTTGCAACTTCAGATAAACCACAACCATGTCCTCCTCTCCTCATGGAGAAGGTGAAAATCCTTAGGCTGAGTCTTTCAAGCATAGGCAAAATCATGACTCTTTCCTGGATGGGCTAAGGGAGGGAGCTTTGACTACATCCCTCACTTTATTCTGGGCACTGCTAAGGTAACTTCCCGTGATCCAGGAGGGAAATGCCATCCACAGCGTGTAGGCTGTGAAGATGCTTGCAGGCATAGTAGAGACAGTTGCCCTGCGTTTTGACTATACTTTCTAGCCAAGTCACCCAGTCATGCAGTCTGAGCACTGTGAATACAGCCCCAGAAACTGCAGATGAACTTCCATTCATTCCTCCCTAGTACCACACATGAAATATGAACTATAAAACTTGCCAGAACTACAGCCCCCACACCACCCAAATTTATTTTGAGGGAAAAAACTCAGTTTACGAGAACATGCTATGAGAAGCACACAGGAAACTTGCTAGGATCCTATCCCATTTTGCACACAGGTTGCCTGAGGGAGAGCTGGGATTTATAACTTTAAAGCTCACACATTTTACAGCCCAGCTTTAAAGAGCTTTTTATATCCTTGACATGTTAAAGGTGATGCATCATATTTATGTGACCCAAGCATGGCTTATTTAATTTTATAGCCTTGGATATTTAAGGCATTATTAGCCATTTGTAAAATATTTCAGAGTACATTTTCAGAGGAATAACATGTTATGTTATTACAAAAACTGTTCTGCCCACAGACATAATAGATATCAGGATTTAAACTCGACATCTGTCATGCAGGTTGCTTGGTGAGAACATTTGTCTAAAATCTGCTCGCTGAGACGAGGGAGGGGGCAGCAACACTTAGTGCATAAAGAATCTTGCAGAGATTTCCATTTTAGGATAGAGTCAAGCTTAGTGTCTAAACAACAGGACCTGTTCACGCTTTTCCGATGTAAAACTGCCCAGAGTCCCTCCAGAAATGCCTTTTCCTCTCCCTGGACACAAAAATGTCATTTTTCTGAACACAATGGGTATTCAGTGGGGGCTATTGATCAAACTATCATGAAGTTCAAATGCAGGATTTCCTCCTGAATCCCACTGAAGCAGAAACATACATAGCAGTCATATGAGTCCAGATGAAGCCAACAGGTTTTCTTTTAATTTATCGTTTGCCTTGGTAAAAACCATTGAGTCAGTATGAGCCTACCAGGGAGGGGGGCTGCCCACCATACTTCTGAATCAGTTCCAGTCTGGAAGAAGACGGTTAGAAATGTATCTTAAACATCTGTGGCCCCTTCTCCATCAATAAAGACACACTAATGATTCTTTCAGAAGAGTCTGAGGAAGGCTTCCAGATTCCTGCCACAATAACAGAGAGATACAAAGTCGGGAGAACAATAGGAGATGGAAATTTTGCTGTTGTCAAGGAATGTATAGAGAGGTGAGTGGGGGTTTGTCTGCATGGTAAGTTAAAGAAATGCTTGTCTTTCGTGCTTTCAGACAGAGAGAGACACATATGGCTTAAGTTAATGTCTCAACCCCAGAGAGTAAAAAACCATAAAGAGAAGCCACCTAAGAACAGATTTTAAAAATGGGATGATGTCTACAGACTTCATATAAAGACTTTGATTTTTACTTAATCTGTTTAGAAAAGCCTTCCAGTCCTGTCAGGGTAAAGTCTTTACATTATTTTCTGGAGACGCCATTTTGAAGAGCTCCTCATGCACATCTCTTCAGGAATGTTCATTTATAGGATCTGATCTCTAATATGTACCGTCATAAGATGTATAGCACCGTAACCTTGAAAGGCTTTAAAATGCATGCCCGCACAGTCTACAGAAATGCTATTTGACCTGTGAAAATGTCTTCCCGTGGGTGAGCTACAGACCCTGTGGGTTTAGAGTCATGGTCATTTCAAGCTGTCCTCAGACTCGCTGTCCTCTGCCTTCTGGGTGTTAGGAATGCAGGCCTGCTCCATGCCTGGTTTATCCACAGGTTCTTAATGACTGCTCAAGGGTAGCTGGTGGCTACCAAGCAGAGAAGTGATAACAAATACTGTGCCAGTCTAAATGGAAGTGGCCTCAAACCTCGGCTCAGTGTCAGACTCTGAGTTCTTCTCTAGGCAATTACTTATGTTCAGATCTGGGCAGCTGCCATCTCCTCATACCTGTGCTGGAGGCATTTAGCTCTTTTGAGGGGATCTCTCTGGTTTTCTAGAGGCTGGCCTGAATAAAGCGTCTAGGTTTCTCTACTCCCAGTGAGCTTGACTTTCCTCAAGTTTTGGTGCCTATATGTCTGTCCTACCTCATACCACTACCAAGAGAGGGCACCTCAGGCCAGGAGACAGATGAGGAGGACACAGTAGCACAGAAGAGTCAGGCCTGGGTCTTCCCAAGAATGGATCTGAGCCACTGAGAACTGGAAGCCTGCCTAGGGTGGCATGCATCACCAGGTTTCTTAGTTGAACCAGCATCCACCAAGTGCTCCCTGCACACCAGCATGGCTCATTCCATAGAGCAAAACCCCCACTAAGCAACCCTCATACAGCATCTCTCAGATTTCAATCCTTTCATTATTCCATCTGGGCTAGGATGCTCACAACAGCATAGCAACCTACTGTTGCTATGTTACTTTGCATGAGGTAGGTCATGAGTAATGGTGGCAACCCCTCCCTCTCCCTTAATCTGCAGCCCTTGCCCATGGAATATTGCCTTCAATTGCCTGACTGCCAGACACAGAAAATATTCCATTATCACCTTGGGCTCCACCCCTGCTGAAGCAGGACTAACCAGTGTTTACTGAGCATCTATCTATTCACGGTCCTTAAATTATAATATCCCATTGAATTACATTGATCCAATTGGGTCAATAATGCTACCCCCCCCATTTTATAAAAATATAAGACTGGTGCCCCAGTGTAGGGGAATGCCAGGGCCAGAAAGTGGGAGAGGGCGGGGTGGCAGGCATGGGGAAGTGGGAGGCAACAGGGGTTTGTTTTTGTTGTTTTTGTTTGTTTCTTTGTTTTTTGGAGGGGAAACTTGGAATGGAGAAATTTACATGTAAGTAAAAAAAATTCAAAAACAACAAAAAAAAGGTTTTATTATATCTAACATAATTTTCTTGTCCTGGAATTAAAATAAATACAATAAATATTTTTAATTCAAAAAAAATATAAGACTGAAGAAATTAAATATTGAGTTCCCTCATCTACTAAACTCTTAGATCAGAGCTTTGCTTCCCAAAACACACCTAAGTCTGTCTACCCCACTGCTTCTAACAAAGGATTCTCCACAGGATTCTAATAAGGAACTTACCTATACCAAAGTCACTATTTCAGTGTAAAATAAGTCAGAAATTAAATCAGGAAAGACATTCCTAAGATGAAAGGCATATAATGTAACATAATATAATAATGTATTATATTATATATATCCTATATGTATATAGGTCATATATTAATATTTGTGTGTATAGGATTACTTCCACATGTACATATCCACATATATATGCAATTACACACACACACACACACACACATACACCTTTCCACTAAGCAGAAAGTCTCTTTTTTGGCAGACTGACATGGCCTTTCTTTGTGGGCTTCCTAATCATTTGCTAATACTCACCATCTGTAGACTGACCCAGTGATCAGCATTGTTATTAAGATTTAATCTCAACCAGGGGCTTCTACCCCACTATTGATTATTCTGTTCCCAGATAAAAGACACACAACCTTTACATTTATAAGAAGCCTCAATCGGTACTAGAGCTGGGCAGATATCTACAATTAGAATCTACTTTCCCATCAGTAACCCCAAGTTATAAAGTTGTAACTTGTCATGTTCCATCTGGGTGGCTCTGAACTCCAATGGGCTAGCTCTCGTGGCTGTTTTTTATGATTCACTCACTCTATGGCAACTTTCTCCTCTCTCCTCCTACTTGCTCCCTCCTTGTGGTTCTCCCGCCACCCAGGAACCCCACAACCCCACCTATGTTCCTTCTTACCAGCTATTAGCTGTTGGCATCTTTATTTAATCAAAAGTTTTAAATTAAGGAGCAAGGCCACATTGTACGGTGTGGATCCCCTGGGATCAACCAGGCTCTGAGGGCCAGTATTTAACATTACAATACACTACACAGCAAAAGACCAAGCCTTGACGGAGCAATTACTGTTCGCTCTAGCTGGTCCTGGACTAGGATGGCATTTCAGTCCTGGGGTCCTAGCCTTCTCATACCAGACAGTTCCTACTTCTCCATTCAGAATTCTTTTCTTTCCTTTCTTCCATTTCCTTTCCTTCCCTTCCCTCCTTTCTTCCTTCTTTCCCTCCTTCCTTCTTCCCCCTTCCTTCCTCACTTTCTTTCTTTTCTTCCTCTCTTCTTTTCGTTCTCACTTGGCTTGTGTTCATCTTGCATGAGTTTACATCTTGGGCTCACTGCGTGAAACTTCAGAGTCTAAATACCAGATTGCTCTGAAAGTGTCAGCATCCAGCCCCTGCTGAGCAAGGACATATGGCTGGTGCCCTCTCTCCCCAGAGATATTATGAAACATTCTTTTAATATTTTACAGAGATTCAAGAAAATAAACGCAAGCTAAAATGTCATGGATGGCACATGCTGCTTGTGGGTACATTCTGCTTTGTTTTGGGGGATAAATGTGTGTCAACAAGGGTAAAGATGTTCCCCTCTGTGGTAATATGCCACCACAGGCAATTTTTCTACAGTGGGCACAGTCACTGAGTGACATGGGACTTTTCTGTGTCCCTTCTAGCATTTTTTTTTTTTTTTGCTACCACACTTTGTTTGAACAATTGAAAATTTTTTTTAATATTGTTATAAATTCTTTGACATTTTCACACATCGTTTTTGGTCATATTCCTTCTCTCCTGTGTCCTCCCAGATCCCTCCGACATCCAGTGTGAAAATCCCAATTTGTTTTTAAGTCCATTGATTCAAATTAATGCCATCTATTAACTCTTTTTTTTTTAAGATTTATTTTATTTACTTTATGTGTAGCTGTAGCTGTACAGATGGCTGTGAGCCATCATGTGTATGGCTGCTGTTGAACTCAGGACCTCTGCTAGCCCCACTCGCTCCGGCCCTGCTCGCTCTGGCCCTGCTCGCTCAGGCGTAATTTACTGCAGCTGTCTTCAGACACACCAGAAGAGGGCGTCCGATCTCATTATGGGTGGTTGTGAGTCACCATGTGGTTGCTAGGATTTGAACTCAGGACCTTTGGAAGAACAGTCAGTGCTCTTACCCACTGAGCCATCTCGCCAGCCCCTATTAACTCTTAGGCTATTCCTTGGACTATGTTAAGCTACCAGGAGCCACACCCTTAAAGAAAACTAACTGTCCTCCTTTTCTCAGAAGCCATCAATTACCAATAGCTCCTCAGCCAGGAGTGGAGCATCCTGCACTCATCCCTTCTCCATGCTGGGGTTTTGTCTGGCTTGAGCTTGTGCAGATCTTATGAACACTGTCTTAGCTACTGTAAATTCATGCTTCCTTCTGGTCATTCACCCACCTATGACTCTTCAGGTCTTCCCACTAGCTCTTCCACAGTGATCCCTGACCCTTGGGAGGAGGGTGTGATGTGATATCTCATTTAGGGCTGGGCATCTTGACCAGTTGTGGGTCTCAGCGTCAGTCACCTACCACAGTAAGGATCTTCTCAGGCTTTAATATCCAATCAAATTTATATAATAATAAGATCACAATTTACAAGATTCCAATGCAATAATTTCAGAACCAAATAATAAAGACAATATTCTAACCCAATTAATCTGTTTTGTAAAAACCTTTGCTTGGTTGTGTAGCCACACAGGGACTGACTTGTCCTCATTGTCTCCGTCCATGATGAAGATCTCTTTCCTCCTGCTCTCTGACCTTTCTCCTCCTCCCACTCTAGCTCCACCTCTCTATTCCTGTCCAATCACAGGCCTGTCACTGCCCTAATGTGATTGGACAGAGAAAATGCTGCAACAACCAGCTACTCCTAGAAACACATACTTGAAGTAATTAATAATGGTTATTATTATGTAACTATAGTTCTACTTCTAAAAAAAAAAATAAAAAAAAATGTTGGGATATTAAACTTAGTGGCCCTCTGTGTGTTTCCTGATGTATGATATGAGTAAATTTGGTAGAATATATTTGACTGTGTTATAAAATGTTCTAGCTAGTGAGATGACATACTTCTTAATAAGCCCTGAGGCCCCCCAACCCACACTTGCTCTCATCTCCCCCTCAGTAGTAGGCTTGGGACAGAATATAAGATCCTGGCTTCCTGGGAGACAACCCTGTCACCAGCTCAAGGATGTCTTCCTGCCTGTAGAGATAAATTCCATCTTCTCAGATTCCATAACAGCCAAGGGTATAGAAGATTTTTAGCATCACTCTTTCAAGAGAATCCTGCAGCCCAAGAAAGAGATTTTTTTGTTGTTGTTTTTTCGAGACAGGGTTTCTCTCACTCTGTAGACCAGGCTGGCCTCAAACTCAGAAATCCGTCTACTTCTGCCTCCCAAGTGCTGGGATTAAAGGCATGCGCCACCACCGCCCGGTAAGATTTTTTTTTTTAATACTTGGCCTCTTAGTCTGTCTTTTAAAAATCATCTTTTTGCTCTTAGACTTTAAATTTTCCTTTTCTAAATTTGTCCTTCATCTGATTCATTCCAACCACAACCATTTGGTTCCAGATAGATGACTTTATGTGTAAGTAAAAGGCTGGGCTCTATTGGTACCAGAAATGAAAGCTTGTGGCTTCAGAAGTCCTGCTTTAGTGCAATCTCATAGATGCCATGTCCTCTGACAAGAACCATGGCCTTAGTGTCAGTGCTAGAATATCTTAGATGAACTGGTCCATATTAGGACGTGTTACAAGGTCTGCCACACCCATCAAGGCAGGAGATACCATATGGCTGGGCTACATGGGAAGCTCAGTTCTGAGAAATAGGATATGATCCTTGCTGTGTGGCTATGGGAGAGTGAGTTGACATTAAGCAGCCCTTCCATTTCCCACTGAGTGACAACCACAAAGGGCCCAGTCACTCCCAACAAGCTCCAGAAACGGTTCTGTCTCCTCTATCCTCTTTGAGACTCTTCACTCTTGGGTTTTTCAGCAATTCACTCTCAGGCTCTGACACTGAACAGACATTACAACTTCCCAGGAGTCTTTGGGGGTGACCTTAAGAGCTGTTCAGACAACTGTCGTAGCCTCCCAGGTGGAGAGAGAATCCCAGGGAAAAATGAGGTGCTGGGCACAATAGATCACACTTATATTCCCAACTCTTGGGTAGCTGCTGATGCAGGCGGATTGCCAGTTTGAGGCCAGCCTAGGCTATGTAGGGAGATCTTGTATGTGGCATGGGTGAGGGGAATAAGTAAACGAATGGCAAGGAGGATGATTACAGGCATGAGTTTTGAATCCAGCACAGCAGTTTAGCATGGCTTTAAGGAGCCACAGTGGCTGTGTTTTCTGTATAACATGGCTCTAGATCTGTCTGTGCTAACACCTCCATTGCCCTTAAATGTTTATGGGGTGAGCCCATAAACATCTGCATACACCTTTGTACAGAAAGAAAGGAGCCCTTCCAAAAATAAAAACACTAAAACCTCCAAGCAAGAAAATAACTCCCAACCGAAGGAGTCAATTGATTCAAAATTAAGTTTTATTTTTAAAAATTTCCTTTTGCAGGTCGACTGCTCGAGAATATGCCCTGAAAATCATCAAGAAAAGTAAATGCCGAGGCAAAGTGCGTACCAAGTTTACTCTTGTGAAGCTTGTGTCCCAAGGGTAGACAAACAGAAGCCGACTTCTTAACACAGTGCAGCTCAAGAGGCACATTTTAATGGAACAGAATGTCACAAGTTTAGAAAAACATTTAATTTTATAACTATCCCTGGAATAAATGTAGCGGGGTGATTTGATTTGATTTTTTTCCCTTTATCTTTGCTTGCTTTATTGTCTTCTTTTATTTTTGTTATCTGTGATTCATTCTGTCATGTTTTTTTCTAGTAAATTTTAGTTGTTATAGTGGGTCTTGAGTGAGAATCTTCAGAATACTGTTATGTTTCACTAAGATATAGATATAGCCCCCTATCTTCAAGTTGTTGTACTATCTTGAGTTAGTCCCTCAGACATTTTGTGTCTATTAAAATGATCTCTCCCCTCCACAGGAGCACATGATCCAGAATGAGGTCTCCATCTTAAGGAGAGTGAAGCATCCAAACATCGTTCTCCTGATTGAAGAGATGGATGTGCCGACTGAGCTATATCTTGTAATGGAATTAGTAAAGGTGTGGATTTCATTTTTCTTTCTTTTTTTTTTCCAAAGAAAAACTACTGTGGTCATATTTGAGGCTAGAGATGATTACACATGTCAAGTTTGTTGTGGTCCAAAAATGTTAAACTATCATTCGATCAAAGAGAAGTCCTTAAATTTGTCCCAATTTTTATAGACACATTTTATTATAAAATCACTATTTTAATCATCTTGTAAATTATATTGTCTCTAGCTCACAGAATAGAATTTCACCATGGCACTGCTCTTTAAACGAACAGCTTCAATGCATTCCTGTTGCCCTGCTGTGCGCTCTTAAAAATATGATTAGTTCCTGTATTTTTATTGGACAGTTCCCCGTAGGCTGATTTTGTGGGGAAGGTGAGAATAAGTTAAATTTAGGAATGGGAAACAGGCATTTGGTGACAGATCTCAGTCTGATTGTCGACTATATGACCACAGCAAAGTCGTCATCGCACTGAGCAGCCTTCATGAATTCTCTCTGTATAACTAAGATGTCTCAACTAGGGTAAAGAGTGAGTGTCATGTCTGAGCCAGAAAGAACTGCTTTGAGGATTGAGTCCACATGACCAGGACAGCACCCAGGTCTTTGCATGCTCTCATACACAGACATACATGTCCTTCTGTACAACTAAGGATAGGGGGTCCCAGTAGACCACTGATAATGTTCCACTTCCTCACGTGGCTCAGAAGCAAACTTCATACCTGTGTGACACCCCTGTCTTTGAGAAAAACAGGAATGAAAGGAGAAAACATTTTGTTTAAGTTTGTTTATGGAGGAACCATTGCTTGCCCAGTAGTGAGAGAAGTTTTCAGGGAGGAAATTGCACAGGGGAATAGAGATGCCAGCACGATTTGGGAAACCTGAAACCTGACCTCCTACAAGACTGTTTTGATTTTGCTGTTTTGAAAAGAAAAATTAAGTTGGTCACTATATAGTGACATAGGAATGCATTCGGGCTCTGGGCTCAGCTGTTGCTTGGTCAATATTCAAGAAAGATGTTTTTAGAAAGCACACCCGAGCTCTGAAAGGACTTCAGATACATGCATCTTAAAGTTGAGTCCCAAATCACTGTTTGATCAAGTAGTAATAAGTTATAAAGAGGCCAGGGAAACAAAATATCAGAGGAATAATAGACCCAGAAGACTGTCTTTGGCATTCTCTTCCATCTTTCCCTTCCTCTTCCCCTTTCTTATCTTTAGAACAAGTTGTGGGTTCCATTTTTTTCAGTTTCTTAGAGAGAAACACATTATTGAAGAAGAAAGCCGAACACCCACTTCAAGGGAGCTAAATGTAGCAAATCAAAAAGAGAGAGAGAAAGAGTGTGTGTGTGTGTGTGTGTGTGTGTCTTAATAATTTCAAAGGCACAGGAACATTCTGTTAAAGGTGGGAATGCAGCATTACCTGGGGGAGTTTTAGGACTATGAATTTGCATCTCAGCTACCAGTTGGTTTGTGGCAGGTAGCACATGTCACCAAGTCCCCCACAAGAGGCTTCTCAGCTGGGGCACTGATCCACCTCCTCTTCCCTGGAAGGGGGGCTGTGGAGAGAAGCACGTGTCTGCTGTCAGGTTCTATCGCTCTGCTCTTTTTTAAACTCAGGAGAAAATGTCAATATCTTTCATATTAAGGAGAGAAATCACCAATGAGTCTTTGGTCTTTTGAAAGACAGTAGCAAAGAAAGCCCTTAGGAAGCCCCAAATTCTGATCCATTCTTTATATCCTCTCTTGTTTGCCAGTCCCCTCCACGGGCAGCCTATCGGTCCATCTGTCAATATCCACTCAACCAGCTGCTCTCTTCCAGGGTGGAGACCTTTTTGATGCCATCACCTCCACTAGCAAATACACAGAGCGAGATGCCAGCGGGATGCTGTACAACCTAGCCAGTGCCATCAAATACCTGCACAGCCTGAACATCGTCCACCGTGACATCAAGCCAGAGAACCTGCTGGTAAGAGGAGCGCTATCCTCAGGCATCTTGACTCCCAAGTCCTCCCTAATGAATGAACATTTCTGCTCTTTTTTTCTTTCTTTCTTTTTAACTGTTTGCCTCTTGGGCTCATTTCCGCTGTGTTTAGTTTCTCTCTAAGGTGATCTGTGATAGCTTACCTACCCTTGAGAACACTAGACTTCTTAGCAAATACATTTCAGGCACAGGAATGGGAACAAAGTTCTGAAAAACAATCAAAGGTTGTCTAGGACATAATAGTAACGGGGATTGTTTCCATGGCTGCACTTGTATTCTGCTATGATTAGAGAAGGAGACCCCTGTGTTTAGAGGGGAGAGGGGTGCTCATGTGTACATTCACATGTGTGAACAGACATAGTGAACATTTGAACAATGGTCATTTCAACAATGACCTGAGGTCTCTATCTCTAGTGGTACATCCAGTGTCTTCCTTTCTAGAGCCCATCTTACTTTTTGTGACAGAGTCTCTCACTGAAACCAGAACCCACCCTTACCAGCTCAGCAAGCGTAGCTGAGCTGCCAGCAGCAAATCCCAGGCCTGTCTTTTGCCTGCCCTGTTCTGGGACTGCAGGCATGTTCAACCATCCCTAGCTTTTGTGTAGGTGCTGAGGATCCAGTAAGTAAAGGGCACAGCAAGCCCTTTACTCACTGAGCCATGTCCCCGACCACCAGTATTTCTTTTACTATCCTAGTTTTGCACCTTACTGGTACAGTCTAAAACCAAAGCAAACTGAACCAGAAGAAGTAGATGTTATTACCTCAGCACAGGAGCAATCATGGAAAAGACAGATCTTAGAAACTAGCTGGTGGCTGGAACGTGGTTGGTATGTGCATAGCAGTCATGAAGTCAAGAGTTCTGGTCCAGCCCTACATAAAACTGGATATTCTGGGCACAAGCCAGTAACAACAGTACTGAGTAAGGAGACAAACAAGATGACCAAATATTGAAAGTTATCCTTGGCTACATAGGGAGTTCAAGGTCAGCCTGGGATATTTGACCCTGTCTAACAAAACAAAGCAGAGAAAAACCCTAAAGCCATGGTCTCTTTCTTTTCTTTATACCTGTTTGCTTTGCTGTCTGGGTTCCCCACACCAACAAATGAGGGTCCTTCCCAGGCCTACTTGCTGTACAGGTAGTCTAGATGGAAACAGAAACCAGGCAGGAGGAGCTCTTCTGGGAAACATGGAGAAGCATACATGTTACTGGTTCTTCAGGCTAGAAACTTAATTATAAATAAAAATGATTTTTCTCCTAGCCATTCTAAAATGATCTTTTTTTTTCTCCTTTTTGCTTTTCTTTTCTGGGGATATTTAAAACCCAGATTTCTGGGCCTTAGTGTAGCTCTACTATAACAGAAATTGCTGCCTAGTGGCCAGATACAGAAATCAACACCATACTACACTACCACTACAGCCTGAGGCAATTAGAATGCGTTTGAGTGCCAGACTCATAGCACACACCTTTAAGGCCAACACTGGGGAGGCAAAGGCAGAGGCAGAGGCAGAGGCAGAGGCAGAGGCAGAGGCAGAGGCAGAGGCAGAGGCA
>NW_022196898.1:6035243-6049444 GCF_008632895.1 Mastomys coucha
GCAGAGGCAGAGGCAGAGGCAGAGGCAGAGGCAGAGGCAGAGGAGGCAGAGGCAGAGGCAGAATCTCTGTGTGTTGGAGGCCAACCTGGTCTACTTTGTGAGTTCCAGGACAGCCGAGGAAGTATAGTGAGACCCTGTGTCAAAAAATAAATAAATAAATAGAATACCTTAGCTCCCACTTCACAAATAAAAGGTGCCATGGCCTGCCAATGTAGAGAATCACTTACATGTTCAACGTCTCTTGAGGGGCCTTTTTAAATACCCAGTATCTTGTTTAAAACCAATAGCCACCATATGGAGTAAATTCCTTAACTCCTCCAATTCATTGGCCAAGAAACCGGGCACATAGAATTTAAATGACTTGCCCAAAGATACAAAATAGTACACATGTAGAAAACTCAAGATCTCAACTGAGTTCCAACTCACAAAGCCCCTAGACTTCAGTGTTCAGTGAGTTAAGGGGAGACTAATCAAGAGCCACTGTGGGCCAGGTCCCATGCCAGGGAACTAGACACATTCCTTCATGGAGTTGACATTCAAGCATCAAAGACGGGCATTCAAGAAATAAATATGCACACAATTAGCTCACTGCAATTATGTTGGTAATCTTGTAGCCCCTGGCTCCTTCAAGCTGCCAAGGTCAAATGGCAGGGGTCTGACTTAATTGCACCTCAAATTCCGAGTCTCTGTAGCAGCCTAAACATTCTCCTCTGCATAGCTGCCTCTGTGAACTGCAGCAATTTTCCGTCATCCACAGTCATTACTCCTGTATCCTGCTTCATGTAGCAGTACCTCATGGGAACAGACTTACAGTGGGTCTTTGTTAAGTAACTTCTCTATGCTCCAAACCTCAGTGATTAGACAATAGGGCTTCATTTCCCTCTGCTGTACAGTTTTGAGGCATCCATTGTTCATCAGTTCCACACCAGACCGTTACCTAGTTCTGTAAATATCTTCTGTGGTTATACAGAAGCATGCTTTTTTATTTTTGGAAACTATAATTTGCAGGATATTTTTAAACACCCTGCTCATTGGAACTTTAACTTAAGTGAAACAGAAAGTAAATATATATATTTGCACATATATATTTACATATATATATGTATACACACACACATACTCTCTCTCCTCGTTTTCTCCCCTTTTCTAATTTTATTTGAAGTATATAAAGAAACTATTGCATGCATTCATAATAGTTTTTTTTTTTACATCTACACAAGAAGCTAACAGATTTGCTTCCCTCTTGTAGTGTTGTGAGTTGGTGCATGTATGAGGGATAAATCTATCGCAGAATAAATATAAAAACAGAACACATTTAGCAGGATGAAGATGACATTTCTAATTACCCATGAGATCCCCCTTGATTTCAAATGCTATTGAGCTTTCCATAGGCATAGGAAAGAGCACTACATGGGGCACATCTTCACCCGCTCAGAGTTTACAGTCTACAGGTCTGCTCTGAGGCTGTCTCATTCTGTAAACTTGAACAAGCTCTTCAATTTCGCCAAACCTCCTTCACATGGATTTTATGAAGATGAAGAGATGCATAACTATCAGGCCCTTTGCTTTTTATCTCCCTTTTACGTGTAGCCAAAATAATTAAAACCACCTCACAGTAACATTATACACAGGAAAGATAAGAAAATGCCATATTTTCTTATCTTTTATTGTCAGCGCTTTTAAATTTTTACTATTCACTCAGATACTTTTTTTTCTGTTTTGTGACAAAACATAGATCTATAAGGATTTTTTTTAGAAAAGTAAAGTTAGTATAAAATTTTGAATGTATTTACTTCCTACAAGGAAACTGAACAAATGCCTCATTCTACATTCTGCTTCAGTCTTTCACTGAGAGACCTCCAAATCCGTCTGAATTGTTGCATTGTTAACAAGTCCTTTACTGGTTAAATGTTTGATTGAGAGTATTTAGTTAGCACAGCGACTTTTTTATATATAAATGTCAAATACAGATTTCATTCTATGTAGCATAATTGGGTATACAGAATTCTAGGCCTACTTTATGTTTAAGTCTCTCAGCACAAATATTAAAATGTAGCATAGCTTTAAAGATCTGTACCAATTATGCAAATGATTGATTTAATTGTTTGATAAGGTCACAGTATTTTAATGAGAAAACATGGCCTCCCCTATTGTAATGGGTTCTGTTACACTCTAGGTGAGAACCCAGGAAGAACACGACTTATAAATTTATTTTTCAGCAACTTTAACATTTTTTTCCTCCATGTCCTTCACGTGTTGGTTTGCTTTATTCGTTATCAAACCCGGTGCATAATAATCAAATGGGCGGGGACAGAGTGGGCAAGACAAGTGTGAGAATGTGCGGTGCTTCATTAAAGAACGGAGGACAGAGGGGCTCAGGCCATTTCTCAACCCCTCAATTACATAGTTTGCTCCAGTACAAATCTCTCTGAGAGCAGAGAAGGTACAGCAATTCCCCAGACTCACTCCTGCATCAAGACTAGTATGCACACATGCTACAAGGCAGATGATGACTGAAGGGACTATTTTAAGATCAAAAGCTATGAAACCTATTTGTTGGATGTGATAGGACCATTGCACACACACACACACACACAGTGACTGGGACTCCATGCATAAGATCTGCACTTGACCAAGCCAGCCAAAATCCCAGCATGCAATGGGCTCATGAAATCTCCCTACCAGAGGACATTTTGGCAGTTGATGGCTGCTGGAGTAGGCAGTCAGTTTTATTCAGTGACACAGGTCCCAGGAAGCCAAATGTACCAGTAGATTATACCCTACATCCAGGCACATGCAGGTATCAATAAGTGCACTCAGGAGGTTTCCAGAAAAGAACACATGAAGTTGATGGGGAAAAGCAGAGGTTGGGTAGGCGAAGAATTTAAAGGAGAGATAATAGGAGGTGGGCTTGATCAAAACATATCATGTACATGAATGAAATTGTCAAACAATTAAAAAAATAAAATTTTTAAATGGAAAAAGATTATAATGCATGAAGTTCTTAGGGGTGACCAGCAGATGGCAAAATACCTTGGCAACAGAACATATCAGTCACACCTACTGTTTCTTCCAGAACTGATGGATCTTTAAAGAACTATATACAGACAAAATTTAGTCTTTATTGGCAAAAATATAACTAATCGATGTTTTTATTAGTCTATAAAGTAAACAGATTGTTTTTATTTTTGAAAAAATGTATATGCTGAAAACCATTTTTTCTCCCTAACTCTATAGTACCCTGAAGGTAGTTTTCCTGAGAATCTGCCTCTCTTGGTAGGAAACTCTCTGTCTCTCAGAAGCCCAAATGCTTGCTCAGCTCCATGATGCCCTTCTCATTGTACTCAATAAATGGCTCATCCTCAGTCAGGGTCCTTTTGTATTAGGTGACCACTTAGTTTCCATGCAAGACAGCAGTAGACTCAAGAGATACGGGATGTCCTTCTGTTTCAAACCCAAGACTCTCAACCCCCAGATAAATCCATTGAGATGTGAGATTCATAGCATTGCTAAAGACAGCAAGTACAGTGAGAGGCACTCTAGAGGCCATGGACAACATGACACGAGGTGGAATGTATTTGGTCCCCAGGCAACACACATACAAAGTAGAAGGAAAGTAAGAAAGAAAGTTCTGGAAGTCTACAATCCGTTTACAACAGTTATTCCCATGTGGGAGGACTCTAGATGGGTTCAATTCCTTTTCGTTTATAGTAATCTGACTTTCCTAATATTTTTCCTACAATATATGAGCTATTAATTGTGTGACCAAAACGTAATGAATTTTTTTTTTTTTTTTTTTAGAATTGCTGTAATATTAAGTTCCCTTGGTCTGGGCAAAAATCCTATGCCTAGATCTGGAATGTGCTCCTGCAGCTGCATGGACCCTGTGTTAGATAACTTCATGAGGATTTTAAGTTGGAAGTGAGAATCAGGTTTCCTGGGGTTTCCGTTCAAATCTTTCTCTTCCCGGGTATCACCCGTGACATGCTCAGACCAGAGATTTTATTTCTCTTAATATTGAAATCTCTCCCATTTCTTACTGCTGCCTGACCCATATCAAGTTCTTATCAACTTCATTATTTTGCTTAACTTGTGGTTTCTGAAATATTTGACATGTGGAAATAATTATTTTAATTTGCATTAGTTTCTCCCCCCCCCAAGAAGTTTAACATAAGACTGGTCATAAACAACATTTTGCAAAACAATTCCACACTTAAGTGTTGCTCTCTTTTGCTTCCTAAGAATTAAAGACTTAAATTCAACCCATTTCTTAAGCATCATGAGGCTTTATCCCCTTCCCCCAATTGCCATGACTTTGGGGGGATTATCCTCTTTTTAAAGCGACTCCATATATAATAAAAGGTAAACTGAACCCTTCACACAGCTTTCCCCATTTCACGCCACTTTGTCAAATCTATTTGGTGAAATCATTGTTAGCTCCTACTGAGCCCCTCTGTGAAAACTATTTCTGTGGTTATTAACAATTCATAGGCCACCGCTTCAGCAGGACTAGCCTTGAATTTGCAGTAACTCTGAGAACTGTGTGGATTCTAACACATCTGTTTTACCAGTCAGCTTTTCCTCCCCTAGAAAAAAAATCTCAGAAACCACTTGACCAGGCTCAAGTTATCTGAGAATTTTCATATTTTATGGTCACTGCTGCACTTTTATGAGTATATATTAATTTTTTTTACAAAAAACTTTTCCAAATGGTCTCAGCTTCCCATCCAAGGGAAGTCAGACAAACATCTCCTGTTCAACAAGATACAGCCAGCATGAAACTTCAGGTAACGCCAAAAAGATACAAAAATAAAAACCACTTTTAAAAACAAATACCAGCACCTCCCCAAATCTATATCCCGAATTTTCAGTATATTGATCCCCAATAGGGCATGCCCTCAGCTTCTAATTGAAACCTTTTTCATAATCGTTGTCATCTGACACATTTAGTCTGTCAAATCGTGAGATGTCTTTATGGCCATATAATAAACCCAAGAGAACAACTTCTCTGACTGGGGCCATCTGCAATGATCACAAGGCTAGCTTACAAAACACTGACAGTCTTTATGGTAATAGGATACATATGGCAGCCCACAATTATGTGTAGCTGCATTCAATTAGTGTTGTACAATCACACAGTTTTATTGCTTAGTTAAAACAGGGAGAGCACTACATGCTGGGTAATTTGCACTAATCCCCGTCTTTTTAATAGCTCCTCGGTGTTTAAAATGTGGGGGAACAGCTATGGTATTTAAGGGGCCTGGGATGAACGTTAAATTATACCTCATGTTGCGAACTCCTTGACTGACAATTAATGTGCTCCCACTAAACGTGTGGGTCATGTTTTATAGGGGCTTTAACATACAGTAGTGGCAAAAAGCTCTCCCTCGACCAGAACTGGGCTCAGTGAGTCAGGGTGTCATGGTCTATACTTGCAGCCTGCTAACACCCTGCCCAAACAAAACCTCAGAATCTATTCTGAGATCTGCCATTTCTTTAATAAGTTTGTATTTTATTTTGTGAAGCTCCTGAGCAACTTTAAATTTTTCTTTTAAGTATGTGTGTTCAGAGGAGCAATGGGAGCCAGAAGAGGGTGTCAGATCCCTGGGAGCTGGAGTTACAAGTTGTGAGCCACAAGATAAGTGTGCAAGGAACTGAACTTAGGTCCTCTGGAAAAACAAAAAGTGCTTATAATGATTGAGACATTTCTCCAACCCTGAGACTTGGCATCTTAAATGAGAATTTGTGAGCATCCTTTATGCTTTGTAACTTTTAATTAAAATCTTGCTTCCATGTGAATTTACAACTGCCCTGGAAATATTAGGTAGAGATAGTTTTGGGAATGTATATTGTGCAGACATGACATGCACCACAAACAAACAAAACACAAAGTTTTAGCTACATATGCAAGTGGCCTCACTGGCTCACAGGCCTGTCCACAATATCTGCAATGAAAGATAAGGGTGAATGTCCTATGGCTAACACTGGCACTCCTGATGAGCCACATTTGTGAGAGGGCTCAGTACGCCATGTAAGAAAGGGGCGCTCCCACTGGAAGAGAACACTGGCGTATCCCCTTCCTTCAACCACAGTGTTGACAGAGAAAAGCCCCAAAGTAGCCTTGTTTCCTGCCCTGCCTGGCAATAAGTTAAACGGAATTCCAGCTAGAGGCCTGGACATATATTCACTCACCTGCAAAAATGTTTTGTTGAAATGTTTGCAGAGGACTAGTGTCTTGAAAGGTTTTCAATTACACGGGTGTGGCCTTTGTCTCTAAGCTACTTAGTATATAACTGCTTTCTTATAACTCGAGTCTCTTTATACTCATGAAAATTCTATTAAACAATTTTCAAAGACTGAAAAAAGTTGGGGCGGGTGTTGCAGATATATGTGACAAAAGAAGTGAAAAGGGAACACACAATTATAGCTTCAATATATTTAAATGCTATTTAGGAAAGTATTAACATTTTAAAGGATGCCTCAATTATTTTATGGAGCATTTTGTATTTTTTTTTTCTTTGCTTGGTGGCCTTTTGCCATGCTGGGGGTTTGATCCCTGGTCCTTATATTTTCCTTACCTTGGACTATATTGTTCATCCATATTAAATATAATTTATATGTGGTTAGGCAGAATTCCTATTAAAATGGCAATCATTAGTAACTCCCTTCCCGTGAGGAAGTTATAGGGTCATATTCAGAACCACAAAAGGCCTCTGGTGACTGAGCACTCTAACATCTGGTTTTGTCAATTTTTTGAATAACGTTAGGTGATGCAGATACTGTGTTTAGGGGTGGGAAGCTTGCTGTATAAATCTGCTCAGCCTCACAAAGTACACATCATGAATGCTCAGACCCCACAGAACATCAAAGCAAGAGGGCATTTTGCAATTTAGAAAAGTTATTGATACCAAAATGGAACTCAGGAGGTAAACAGCTCTGGTCTATATGGGAAATGAACTAGACAGCCAATCTTGACATTCCCATCTCAGATTTCCTTTCATGAAAAACATTTGCTTATTGTTTGCATGACCAGAACGGCAGGCACAATAAAGTTTAAGCTGGCTTGAGAGCATTTAGGCTGAGACTACTACAGTGTTTCACAGCTAGTGCCTCAAAGTGCTAACTTACACTTGCACAGTTGCTTCATTAAGTAGAGAAGATAGTGTCCGCCCCAGAGGATGACTGGACACATGGCTGCTTTTGCCCTAGCAGCCCAACTGCAAGTCTAAGACTTTGGATGCCTACCCAAGGGCAACCCAAACTTGATCACGATCCAGAACCCTAGAGAAAAAGAAAAAGAGTCCACATTATGAGTGTGCACAGATGTAGAAAAATCATTTCCATGCAGGAAAAAAAAAAAACAGTCTCTCCAGAGAAGTATATCTGCCTCTGCCAAGACAGTCAGCTCCAATTGGTCATTGCTGATGCTGCAGCTGAGCTGGCCAAACATCTGTCCAAATGCTTCAGTGGAATGCAAAAGCAGAAAGATGTAGCATGTACACAGAAGCGGTGCTCCTGATATTTGGAGATGTGTCTTGCTGTGCAAGAGGCCCATTCAGCTTCAGCAAGTATCAGATGATCACAGACTGGTAACAGGGGACATGCAAGCCTCAACTTGCTGGATAAATTATTTTGATGAATGTGGAAAACTTGACCATATCTTGGAGGGGATCTCTTGAAATCTGGAAACAGGGTTGTATTGTGACTTCATCTTACTGATTTCAGGAGAGGGCACCTATAGAATTCTGCATGCCCTTTTATCCTTTGAAATCACTGAAGTTGTTTGGGCTGCTTTCAAAAGCATAGCCTTCTGGGTTGATCTTGGGCTAGCATTAATGGAGCTTACATATTTGCCCGAGAGTCATGAGAATGCTTGTTTGGCTTGTTGGGAGGAAGGCTAGAGACTCACTACCTTAATAAGGAAAGCTGACCGAGTGCTAACTCTACACCCAATAAATCTTTCCAAATTGCCACAGGTGACATGAAATATTAACATGCTTTTAAATTATTAATAGAAATATAAATAGATCTTGTTGGAAGTGCAGGGCACTAAAAATAAAAGATTTTAATATCCGTGTGGATGTTTTGTTCTATTACTGAAGGATAGCATGCTTAAATAAGCCTCATATGTGGAAATGAGGTAACTATTTCATGACTGGTAGATTCAAAGCTAGAGACTTGCTGAGCTACCTTTTGTGGAAAACATCAAATGCAAATAAGCAAAGGGAGAAATGTCAGCACTATGTTATTTCAGAGTTTGGTCTTCATGTGTATTTTTAATGGACATGCTATGCAAACCACCATGAAGCCCTTCATTTTCCAAGTATAATAAATATGACCCCACATTCCCATTTCCATTTGTTCTACATTTATTTATTATATGTGTGTGTATGTGTGTGTGAATGTGTGGATGTATGTGTGAATATGTGCATGTGCATGTGTGTATGTGTGTGTGTGCATGTGCGCATGTGTGTGTGTGTGTGTGTGTGTGTGTGTGTGTGTGTGCCATATATAGGTCCTGGGATGAAGCTTATGTCATCAGGCTTGGTGGCAAGCACCTTTGCCCACTAAGTCATCTCCATCCCCAACATCACCATTTTCATGAGCATCTACATCCTATTGTAGGAACACCCCCATTATTTGCCTAATGCATTTGTACTTGCCATTCTTCATTGCTTCTAATGTTGCAATGAAAACAGGATACGCTGCTGGATGCTGTCCTTGCATAATTACTTCATTAACATTAAAGGTAAACTGTGGTGCTCTTAGCTTTATGACACTTAGGCTTTTTACCTTTTCTTTTAGGTGTATGAGCACCAGGATGGCAGTAAGTCACTCAAGTTGGGTGACTTTGGTCTGGCCACAATTGTCGACGGCCCCCTTTACACAGTCTGTGGCACCCCAACATATGTGGCTCCAGAAATCATTGCAGAGACTGGGTGAGTGCTTCCCTGCCTGGACTTTAGAGTCATTAGATAAAGAGCTGTCCCACTTAGACAGAGCCAGCTTCTCTCTCCCCCCCTCCCTCTCTCCCTCTCTCTCTCTCCTTCTTCCCTCCCTCTCTCTTGTTGTGTACATGTCTGTGTGTCTGTATGTCTGTGTGCCTCTCTCTATGTGTTTCTGTCTCTGTCTCTATGTCTCTGTATCTGCCTCTCCCTCTCTTTCCTCCCCTTCTCTCACCTGTTAGCAGATTTCCCGTCTTCCCAATGCCAATGATTGCCATTTTGTTTAAAGCTTACATTTGGTTTCTGCTAAAAGGCTAAAGGTAAAACACCTATTAACCATACAATTTCTTATAAATATCCAGATAAGTGGACAAACACACAGCAATAGTAATTAAATCACGTTTAAAATATAAAAGAATTGGACACTGTTGGATCCTGTAATAAAGTCACCTTGGTCATTTTTCTCACCTAGCTCTATGTCCTGACCCTATTTTAGTCATCTTAGAGAGCTATTACTCCTCTTAGGAAAACAAATGAGGACCAGCCTCTGGATATCAGCCTCTGCTGATGTATGTGCAGAATGAAATGAATGTCAGTTTCTGCCTTGGATTGAAAGGGGAGTAAGCTGACATGTAGGTGCTGGGAACAGAACCTGGAAACCTCTGCAAAGCAGCAGAGTTTTCAGTACTATTTTTTTCAGTACTATTTTACTTTGTTTCCTTTTTGTAGATATAATTTTATGTGATGCCATTTTTACCTAATTTTTTTTTAGATATTTTCTTTATTTACATGTAAATTTCTCCATTCCCAGTTTCCCCTTAATTTTTAAAAGTTAAAATATATGATGTTCCCCTTTCCCTTTCTTCCCTCCAGACTCTCTCATTACCCAACCCCCCCCTCTGTAATCCATGGCCTCTATTTTGTTATTATTACACACACACACACACACACACACACACACACACACACACACAATATGCTTACACAACTCCTGACGGATCAGTTTCTTGTTGCTTGTATGTATATGATTTCAGGGATATCCATTTGGTATTGGATAATCAAAGGATACTCATTCCTTGGGAAGACAAATTCTCTTTTCTCAAATTTCAGTCTTTCTTAGTTCTTTGTCTAGAGCTGGAGCCCCATAAGATTTGTATCTTCCCCATTACTCATCTGTTTCCCATTATCCAGGTCTTGTTTAGGTAGCCATATTGTTGAGGGATCATGAGTGAAGCTGCCTGATCAAAATCTAGGAGCTTCACATAGCAGATTTCCTAGACCTCTGGCTCTTACAATCTCTCTTCCCCTTTTTCTCATGGTGTTACCTGAGGTTTGGATGCATGATTTGTGTAAGAATCCATTAGGTCTGGTCACCCCATGATCAGTTATTCTGTTCATTTTGGCTGGTTGTGGTTTTCTACAATGGTCTCTATTTCCATTGCAAGGAGAAGTGTCTTTGATGAGAGGTAGACATAAGTACAAGTAATTAGAAGGCACTCAGGAATCTGTTCTGATTTAGTTAAGTGGCAGCAATGGGTTCTCTCCAAGATACATGGCCTCTGTAGCCCTGGGTAGCTGGCATGATTTCCATCCTGTTGATCAGGCCTTAAATCCAATTAAAGAGCTGTTGGCTACCACCAAGATGCCACTACTGCACCCGTAGGGCTCTCTAGACAAGCTGATCATTGCTGTGGTTCATGAGCATCACAGCCAGGTAGGGCTGTTGGCTGCTTCGCTCCTTTGGCATCATGAACAGCATATTCCACTACTATGAAAGCACTCTTTGTTAGGGGGAATGAGTCTTAGTCTACTTGTCAGATTGTTTTAAGTTTGTGTGGTCTTGTTGGACTTGAGATAGAAGAGTCATGCATTTTAGCTGCATAATTTGTTCTGGCTGACTTTGCTAACTCCAACATCACTTCTTTTTTTTTTTTTTCCAGATATGGCCTCAAGGTGGACATCTGGGCAGCTGGTGTGATCACTTATATCCTGCTGTGTGGTTTCCCTCCATTCCGTGGGTATGGGCAGCCATCTTTTATTCAGTACCAAAAAAACATGTCTCTATCCTCTGAGTGATCTATCTGCCCTTCTCACACAACAGAGCCTGCAGCAGTAGGGAACACAACAAGAGCCCCACTTGGGATTCCCATTCTTTTTTCCATGATGTGAACTAATTTACAGGCTTTCCATAAATCTTCCTCACATAGTCTTCAACCTCATTCTTTGTTAATTTACCAGAATAGTTTCATATTCTCATTTTCAGTGGCTTAGAAAACAGTATACTATGCATGTTTAAGGGTACAAGAGGGCTCTAGTGCATGAAGATGATGGTGCTGAGTGGGCATTCATCTGTGCTTCTCTTGTCTGTCTGCATAGAAGTGGGGATGACCAGGAGGTGCTTTTTGACCAGATCCTGATGGGCCAAGTGGACTTTCCATCTCCATATTGGGACAATGTGTCAGATTCTGCTAAGGTAGGGGACTATCTCTGCCCTGTTGCTTGGAGTCTGGTGCCTTAATGGAAGTGTTGCCTCTAACTGAATCAGCATATATGAAGAGACTAATGTTAAGAGTGTGACGTCGGGGCACATGCAGGTAGAATTACTGGTTTCCCAAGATTTCACAGGCATCAGGGCTCAATTGATCCAAAAACTGTTTTTTGCTACCTTGTTGCCATTCGTTAGCATCTCAGGTTTCTATACAGAATTGCTGGTTGCCCTGCATGGGTTTTGCTTGAGTGTCACCCTTTCAGCCACTTCTGGCCACTGTTTTCAGCTGAAGCCCTTAACTTTTACCTGGCTCACCTAATAATCCTCCTCACCTTGACCCCTGGCCTTGTCCTTGTCCTCTACTTTTCTATGTTACGTATGACCTGTGTTCTTAGTCTCAAAAAACAAACAAACAAACAAACAAACCAGAATGCACACCCTCATGTCCCTCCTTCACATCATTTAACTGTCCATCTATATCTATCTATCTACCTAAGGAAACAAACATATGTAGGTAGGAAATCAAATCTTACTTATGCAGTTAATTTCCAAACTCTCCCACTAGAATGCAAATTCTCTGAAAGCTAGAACTTTTGTCCATTTTTACAAATCTTTTTTTATGCATATGTGTGCTTGCCTGGAATTGGACTTGTAGTTGCTAGGAACTGAACTCCAGTCCTCTGCAAGAGCAGCCCATGCTCTTAACCACTGAGCCATCTCTCCATCCACTGACTTTTGCCCATTTAGTTGCCACATCATCAATTCCCACATCATGTGATGTACTGTGTACATCAGTACGCATCCAGTGGTCCAATGCATTCAGTAAATGAGCAGTGTATAAATAAGGGAACTAAATGACTGATTAATCAGAGGGAGGAGCCAGACAGTGGTGGCACATGCCTTTGATCCTAGCACTTGAGAGGCAGAGGCAGGCGGATTTCTGAGTTCGAGGCCAGCCTAGTCTACAGAATGAGTTCCAGGACTGCCAGGGTTACACAGAGTAGTCCTGTCTCAAAAAACAAAAAACAAAACAAAATCAGAGGGAGGAGAGCTCAGCCTCCGTCTCTGTTAAGATGATCAAAACAGATGTTGTAGAGAGTCCATTGTTCAAGTCCAACCTTATAGGGAGCCTAGAATTCAGAGGCAGGAGGGCTGGAGCTCATGCTTCTTCATCCTGTGAAACCAAGGTCAGCTTCTGTATGGATGGTGGGCAGTTGATGCTGCACAGCAGGTGAGCTGCCGAACGGTGTGGACCTGGACGTGAAAATTGAGCAAAGTGGTAACTTTGTGCACATATATCATATTTTTAAAAAGTATCTCTGCATCTAAAAATGAATAATTTTAGCTGGTATGGTTAGTAGACCTGGGGTGGGCTGGGGACAGATGTTTTCATCCCTTTCAGATGTCAATAGATTGAACAGTCCTAATTTGAAAACTTCCAAATCCAAGTGCAATAAAATCTAAAATTTGAGTGTCAACACATGTCATCCCAAATAGAAAATTCTGCACCTGTGACAGATTGGAGTCAAATACAGGCATGCTAAAAATACCATGGACAGGTATTTTCAGGTTATTTACATAAAGTGCATATGAAACAGTTCGATTTTGTGTTTTGATTTGTGTCCCATCCTCAAGATGACTGTTATGTTCCTAAAAATACTGAAAAAATTGAAACAAAAATCCAAACCCAAAAGGCATTTTGAGAAAGAGATGGTTAGCCTGACTCAAAGTGCTGACTTAAAATTCTTGAAAATTCAGTGTTGAAAACTTGGTTACTTTCTGGTCATTCAGTGCATCTCTCTCTCTCTCTCTCTCTCTCTCTCTCTCTCTCTCTCTCTCTCTCTCTCTCTCTCTCTCTCTCTCTCTCTCTCTCTCTCTCCCTTTCTCTGTCTCCTTGCAGTTTAATTTAAAACTCCTCTCCTTAGACATGATGCTTGTTGGACACGGGCCTCTCATCTTCCATCATGCCCTCCCTTAAGACTTAGGGAAAAATCAGTACTTGAGAGAAGTGTGAAAGGCAGGCCACACCGCGACAGATCTGATTGACAAGCAAAGGGGTTCTCACGGATAAATATTCTCTCACTATATAGCCCAATCTGGCTCAGTCTAGGCTACTCCTGGATCAGACTTCTGAATGCAGGGATTCAGATATGTAGCAACACCCTAACATAGCCCTTCAGGAATATACTCAACTCTTCCAGCCAGCACTCTGTAGCCTGAGACTGTAACAAGACCAACACACACACACACACACACACACACACACACACACACACACACACACACGGAACATAAGGAGCTGGATAACATGGATCCCCGTTTCTAATCCAAAGTGGACAGATGCACAACAATGTTATTGCTCCACCCGAAGCTGTGTCTCCAGAAAATATTTTTCCTACTTTACTAACCAGCTTTTGGCAATCCCTCCTCCATTCTTTTTCTTTAATCCTGAATTTGCTGCCTGGAAATTAGGTTGAGGATTCATTTTTCCTTTAGTCTATCAAAGCAGAATCTTAAAGTAATTTTTGTAATATTTTATTTATTTTTATTTCATACATATGTTTTGTCTGCCTGCAAGCATAAACATGTGATGTATGCAGTGACTGTAGAGGTCAGAAGAGGGCGTCAGAGCCCCTGGCACTGGAGTTATGGGGGGGGGTGAGTAATCCTGTGGGTTCTAGGAACTGAACTCTGGGTCCTCTGGATACACAGCTGGTGCTCTTAACCACTGAGCCAGCCATCTCTCCAGCTCCAAATTCATTTTTTGT
>NW_022196898.1:6049454-6081960 GCF_008632895.1 Mastomys coucha
ATTAAAGGCGTGTGTCACCACTGCCCGGCTCGTTTATTTTTAATGTGACTTCTAAGCAACTAAAGAATCTGGCTTTAAGCTAAAACATCTTAGTAAAAAGTTGGAACACTTATTATTTAACATGAATAATTTCTTTGCATCTAAAAGTATTCTAAGATTTACTTAAATATTTATCAATATAATATATCAAATAATTTTTCTAACCTGCACAAAAATATATCAAGTAGATATCAATGTAAACAAGAAGTATATTTGTGTTCCAAATTCGAAGGTGTGTTCCAGCTAGTCATGGGTGAGTGGGGTGACATGGTTTAGGTTGTGAACTTTCCCAAATGCTTTAACAAACTGAGATCACGAGCCTGAATTAGCAAACCCCCAGCTTCTCTCTCCAAGGTTGGATAAATGGAGTCTAATGTTCCCCTCACAGGAGCTCATCAACATGATGCTGTTGGTTAATGTGGACCAGAGATTTACAGCCGTTCAGGTCCTTGAGCATCCCTGGGTTAACGTAAGTGCACTTCTTTCCTATAATCACTGCCAGCAATCCTTTAAAAATATATCTGCAGATTTCCTGATGGTACTGCCTCTTTCTTGAAGTGTTGTGTTTGGCTTGGTTCCCCTCTCTCAGTGGACCAGGTCAGTTACAAACTCACCCATGTGTTCCATGAAGGCTTCTGATATGTCCATCTTGCTTGCTTCCTAAAGAACTGCCTTCCAACTGGGAGGCAGGCATGGCTGTGGTCTTGAACCTCATGCCTCACGGCGACTTTCTGTGGTGAGATTGGGGCTGGGGTTGGATAATTGTTAATAAGACAGCGCAGAAAAAAAAAAAAAAAGACAGCACAGATATTCCCAGTCAGTCTTGATACCAGAATATAAGTAACCCAAGGTTCTCTGCTCACATCTGAGAGCTCAGCGAAGCACTGTTCAGTCTCGAGTATGACTCATGCACCTGGTAGCCCTCCGAAAGTGGATTTTCAAAGTGGCGGCTTGGAGGTTCTTTGTTCCCAAGCTCTTGAACAGCTTATGGCAGCCTTTTAAGGATCTGGTGACACTTTAGCAATGGAACCATCCTCAAGAACAGCCACGAATTTTTAATCCCGTATCTCTCTACCGATGATTAGTAAGACCATTCTGATAGGTCATAATTAGTATTCATAAAGGGCATAAGTTCAAGGCTCTGCAGCACTGTTTTAAGCATCCTCTATATATTCATCTATTATGTTCATCATCACCACTTGGTGACTTTCTAACCCAGTTACCATGGTGTCCCCAACCATAGATAGGGAAACTCCATAATTAGGCTGAATGGTTGTTAGCTCCAGCATCAAAAACAGATACACATTTGTTCATAGAAACAGGCATGACATGATCAGAATCACTAGTTCACAAACACCGATTCTGTCAACCTCCTACTGCCAGATACAGCTCCAGCTTGAAGGCAACAAAATGTTCCCATTCCTTTCTCTGAAGTGTCACCTAGGCGACATGCCTCTTCCTTCTAAAATAGTTACAGAGAACAAGGCTTGATGGGAAATACACTTAACAGATGAGGTGGCATGCATGCTCGTACATGCTGGAGATCTCACACATGCTGGATCAGTTAATGGTTATGGTTCATCAGCTCAGTACTTCCCATGTCTGGATGTAATTGTTCATACACTGCGATAAGGTTATCTTTATAGAGCAAGAAAATATTAGTGAACATAGGCATGTAGGGACATGAGCCAAGGTTTCTTTTAGGCCTTTTCATGTAGCAGAGTCTCCAAAATGTTGTGCAGATGTGAAGGTACTCATCTCCTTATCCCAAAGACAGTAGGGCAGGGTAGCTCCCACTCAAAAATACTCACACTCACAAATCCTGAGCTCCACTAACCTTTGTGTTTGCGTCAGGATGCTAAGCCAAACTTATCTCTTCCTACAAAGTAGGAAGGATGCGACAGCATCTTACTTGAGCCTGGTTAAGAAGCCTACAAGATAGCGTTGTTGTTATTTGACCCAATTCAGAGATGAGATGACTGAATCCATGCGATATGATTTTCCCAATGTAGTCTCACTTGGAGTTAAGACAGAATTAATAGCCAAACTTCCCACACTTCAAGCTCAAAGTCTTGAGAGCCCAGTATATCACACTATGTCTGCCCTTGTCTTGTAATAACTAAAAATACAGGGAATATAACGGAGGAGTGCCATATGGCATTGACCTCGTGGTAATGTTACCTCAAGTCAGTTCCCTGTTCAGACTAGCTGGTCCAACTCAGTGGTCACACCTTCTCTCAGGCGTGTGAGAGGGAAGAGCTACACAGGTCAGCTACAGGCTGTCTTGATGGCAGTAATTGATTTAGAATGGTCTTTGTGGGTTCATCTAACATTCTGATGTACCCGTGATGCACCCAAGTTACCAAGTTACATGTGAGACCTGGAAAAACTGAGCTAGGTGACCACAGAGATTCAACAGTAAGATTTGAAGCATTGCTTTCTAAAGGAACGAGGTTTTAGATGACAGGAGTCCTTCTAGATTCCTAAACATGTTTTCACTGTCTCTCAGACCTGCCCTCCATGAACTTTGTCCAGCTCAGCCAAACAGCTTTAGGCAGTGAGCAGGGCTGGGCCAGAAGCCTCTGTGGAGAAGGCTGGAGAAAGCATGGCGGGAGAAGTCCTCAGATGGGTCAGCTGCGGCAGACTGTGGGTATGGGTCACAAAACAACCTTCCTCGTGACACTGCTGGAAACAAGTCCTTATATTCCGATTCCAAAGCACACACTAATAATATTCCCGAGCCTTCCATAGTAGACGCACAAAAGCAAGACACCTCAGGCTTTATCCATGAGGCAGCTGGCACACCTCAGTACAAACACCTGTTCCCTCAGCCACCTTGCTCACAGTTTCACACAAGCCCTGTGTCTGGCCAGTCCCTCCCTCAGTTCTGAACCTCTGCGCATCTGCGTTTCTGCTGCATTTCAATTTTTCCTCTAAGATTCTCAAAGCACATAAGCATTTTTTAAAGGTAAATACAGCATCTAGATCTAAAATAAGACACGATATCCCTCTATGCGGTTCAAGTAAACTTGACATTCTCATGGGGCAAAACGCATGTTGGTTTTAGAGAAACCTTTTTAAAGTTTGGTGTAAAACAAAGAGTCAGCTTCACATTGAAATTATCTTTCTAGAACAACTTAGTCAGAAACAGCTTGCTTTCTTTGCTTCCAAACAATAAATTTTAACAGTAAGCTTTGGTAACCAGCGTTTAGCCTTGTTAAGGTCAACACACAAAAGACCAAGCCATCAAAATAAATGAATTAGGGATTTAAAGGGATATAAATTTAACAAGACATTTTGGATTTGGCAATCAGATTATATCTGGCCACCACAGAAAGTCTCTCCCTGAGGGGGCTAAAAGTAATAATAGTTATGTAAACCCTTTGGATGCCTGCAGAAAACATTTCCTGTGTTCTCATTAGTCCCGACTTTCTGTATTGCTTATATGATGACCTTCCACCTGGCCCACTTGGAATTGAAAAGGCAATTTCTAATGAAACAGAAACTAGAGCAGAAGGGCAGTAGAAATACGGACACACACACACACACAGCGTAGAAATATGGACACACATACACACACACACACACAGCAGTAGAAATACGGACAGACACACACACACAGCAAAGTTACCTATTTTAACCTTCATCCTGGAGTGTCCTTTAAGCAAGTTCATGTTTATTTTTTTTTAATACATCCTAGATAGCAGCTCTACCTTGCTCCACAGTTTCTTTAGCCTGGAAAGCATCCTCGATGATGGGTGGCTTATCACAGGCGTCCACTGAGCCACAGGGACAAAGGCATCCTTGATATGAAATCTCTTGTGAAAGGAATGGAGGGAGCCTCGTCCAACCTGGTGACTTCAGGCAAATTTGTTTCTCTTCCCAAACCTCTTTCCTGCCAAAGAAAATAGACAGAGGGAAAATAAAATCAATCTGTCTACCCTTTTTGGAGGATAGGAAGAGAAGCCCATACATAAAGGTTAGGAGTTGGCAATCTGAAGACCAGCTCTTAGGTACTTAGCAATTTTTACTGGATATGGTCTAGATAAAGGCAACAATTGTGTGATCTGTTGTCATGCAATGGTAAAATGAAAATGATGGTGTGTGTTGGTATATGGGTAGCCCCCGAGTGATTCTATTTATATCCCACAAGCTCTTTCTCAGTGACGTGTGCATTAGCAGCCCTGTGGATACTGGCTTTAATACAGTTCTAAAATGTCAACTGTCACAGCCAAGGTCACTCACCTCCTTGGACCCTAAGTGGCAGGGCTACAGGACTTAGACTGGCTTGCTATGTGACTAACAGGAATAGACTGTAACATATCTTGATCAGTTTAGGAAGAAGGAGCAGTCCCTTTCACTGAAATGAGGCTTTATTGACAAGTAGTGCACCTTGGGGGAAAGTTCAGATAGATGACCAGATACTTCCACAGCAAAAATCTCTCATTTCTAATCCAGATCTAATGAGCCATAATATATTTAAATGCTGTATTGCTTTCTTCGTCTTGCTGTTGTCTAATTTGCTAAGCTACGTTAGCCTGTGCCATTTTCCAAACACTCTCAATTTAATAAATTTCTTAATTTACATTCTTCTTCATTATTTTCTTGAGGTTAGTGATGAAGAAACAAAGGCAGAGAGACGACAAAGCATGAAGCTCCATGAAGCTTCATTCGGGTCCCAGTGACTGACTGTGCCTGTAGACACCCATTGGTCACCATGGAGGCTTTCCAAAGCTCCCTGGTGATAGCACCAGACCAGCTTCCAGCCTTGATTCTAATGAAAGGATTGGTTTAAATAAGATAAGCTAGTACTAGTACCAAGTGAAGACTTCTTATTTTCTTCCTTAGCCTTTACATTTAGTATTGCTTCCTTTATCTTACCTAATTATTCCTTTGGAAAGATAGTGCTGAGACAAGGTACTCTAAAAGCAAAAAGAACAAGAGAAAGAAGAGAAAAAGAAGTCTAGATGATATCTTAGTCCATGAAAACTAATAGAGTTCAACCACAAAAATACAGATGCGCTCCCCCCACTGTGCTGGTAGAGTGGGTGATAAGAAATAAGCTCCAGTGACATTGTAATTAAATGGAAAATTACTTATCTGTATTCATAAATTACCAATGGCGACCCGAAAAGTCACTTCCATCTGGGCGTTTTCTTTTCTTACGCCAAGTGCAGTGAGAATCTCAGACTCAGAGGACTCTGAATGCTGGAAGTCCTGGGGTCATGTTGGGGCTGGGGATGTTAACAAGAACAATGGGCAATGAGCTGGCAGGTAAAACTCAGCGGTTATTAAAGAGCATGATAATGAACCTTGGATTGCTTTACATTAAATCAGAATATCCTCATAGTAAATATACAAGGCTTCACTGCTTCTCATAAATCTACAGATATTTTTAATAATAGAGCCTGGCAATAAACAGACTGGAAACCAGATCCCTGATTCAAACCCAAAAGCCATGGGGAAGGGAGCTTTCTAACGAACGACCCTGACATGCTTCCCCAAGGAAAGAGTGACTTCACATCCGAGCCCCCACTCCCCCTCCCCGCAGCTCTTCCTCAGCAACCCTGAGAGAATGCAGACCAGGAGGTTAGTTCTCCTGCAGACAGCTGGGAGAGTTCATTTTCCATTTTGCAAACTAATTTTGTTCTTGTCAGTTGCAATGTTCTGCCAAGTGGTGGATGGGAGTTTCTAAATCAAAAACCACTAGCCTTAAACCACAACCAGCCTGAGTCAAACTTCAGAAATGATTCCCAAACCAGAGCGTATGGTAATAATACTACAGTGATTTGTAAAATACTGCCAGGTTTGTCACATCTAGAAAATTCATAGCACAGTTTTTGGCACATAATCTATTCTAAGTAATAGTGATAAAGATGTATATATAAAAGTGTATGTTTTTAGTGAGTTCTATTTATTGCATTGATGCAAAACAGTAAGTTAGCTAACTCCTACCATCAATCTATATGGCTCAGGTGCCCATCAGAGGCCTGAAAAGCTGGTTCTTTATGTCTTGTAATCCTGTTATACTCAAGGCCTTCAAAAATTTTACCAAGAAATGAGGTAAACCTGTTGTCTGCAGTGTGTGTGTGTGTGTGTGTGTGAGAGAGAGAGAGGGGGGGGGAGGGAGGGAGGGAGGGAGAGAGAGAGACAGACAGACAGAAAGACAGACAGACAGACAGACAAGACAGACAGATGGACAGAGACACAGAGATACTGAGAGAGACAGAGAGAATTTGTGGGACTCTGTGTATGTGTGTAGTGTGTGTGTGCAGTGTGTGAATGTGTGGGGAGGTGTGAATGTGTGGTTTATGACTATGTGTTTGTGTGCATGAGTATAAAGTGTATGGATATGTGAGTGTGTGTGATATGTCATATATATATACATATATGAGTGTGTGCTATATGACTATGTGTGAGTATTTGAGTGTGGTGTGTGTGTGTGACTTGTGTGACTATGTGTGTGACTATGGTGTATGTGAGTATGTGTGTGTGAGTGTATGTGTGTGTGAGTGTATGTGTGTGTGTGAGAGTATATGTGTGTGTGTGTGGTGTGAATGTGCATGTGTTGCCTCCTGTAGTTGAGAAACTTTATTTCATTGAAGAAGTGTGCTAGGATTTATGAGGCCCAGATTATCTCTGCCAGTCTGTGAGAGTCTGGTGCCTTTGGCTGCCTCCACATGAACTGGTCTGATAGTCCCAGTGAAGCTCAAACCTTCAGTGAAATTTAAGGCTGGAAGCCCCCAAACCTCCAGCATCAGAAAGAGTCACAAGGAGATCTGAGCAGAGATGAGAATCAGAATCAGGCTGGGGGATAAGAAAGGAGTGCCTTGTGGGACGGTGGAAAGAAACCCTTTCCTCGAGCACATGCCTGGGAGAGCCTGGTGAGGGAAACTGGCAAAGCTGCTGGCGGCATGGGTTGCACATGTCTGGAGTCAAATGATGGCTGCATCTATTAAACTGCTTTGGTCTTTCCTGAACTTAAGCTATGAATCAGAACCCATGCCAGTGTCAGCAAAGCACAGCTTCCATTTCATTCAGGGTGAGCCCTTTTGGCACAATCCTATATGTCCTATGATCCTGGAGCCCTGGCCCTATTAGGTGAATATTCCATGCCATAGATGAATGGATGCCCAGTCTCCACTTAACACAGAAGTTTCTAATGATGCCCTGAAGGAACATTTCCCTGATGTGCTCACCACCCCTCTTACTGACCTCAAAATCCTCCTCAGACTTGATTTTTGCCCGCCCAAGTATCCTCTGGTTTCTTCTGCCCCTAAGTGAACTCACATTTTACCTCACTACCATGTGACTTTCATAGTGGAAAATGCAACTCATTGAATATTTGCACTAAATTAACTTGGCATCTAGGTACAAAGGACCCCCATGAGAATGATGGTCCTCTATTCATGGAGTGTGGTTTGGTAGAAAGAATAATCCAGGCATGTTTCAGTTTTGACTTAACCTTGAGCAAATGATGACCCCATTCTGAGCCTCAGTGTGTCCATCGTCAGATGGCACTGATAATGTCTACAGTGGGCACTAATCTGGGGATAAAGAGCATCAAGTCTGGATTGTCAGCATAGAGCCACCAATAATTAACCCTTCCTTTACTTGTCCTCTGCCTGCCTTTTCCTGCTAGCCAACCTTCCCCTACATCTCAACCGTGTGCACTCTGCCAGTGGCTCAGCTTGCCTGAGAGAACAAGAGTGTCCTTATTTGGAAGTTCCTCTTTGCTTCTGCCTTCCATCCATATCCCTTCCTGCCGTCTCCCTCCTCCCCTTTCACCTCTGGCTTATACTAAGACTACAAGTTTCTTTGACCTAAATTTGCTACCTCATCATAGTTTCTCAACCTGTCTCAGAGTGGAAAGGTCATTATCAAGTGCTTTGCCTGAGGTGGCCTGGAACTGTAGCCAGACTCAGGTAGCATATGTCTACACTATTACAGGAAATGTAACAGTACCTCACAAAACATCATGTATGAGAGTGGTCCCTTTAATCCAAGAAGAAGCTCCAATGGGGCCAGAGACATGATGGTAAGACTTTCCATCTCATTCCACACCTTGTGAAATGTGCAAGTAATTTCTCAAATATTCTAACTTAGATTCCAAGGATAGTTCACCACCTAAAATTTCAGGCACTGTTTTGATAGTATAATGTTGGAAGTGACATTTATCTACACCACTGAGTTTGTTTAAATTAAAATTTGTTTAAGAGTCCAGGCCACACCTTTGTTATCATCATCCAACATCGATGTTATCAACATCATAGCGTCAAAAAACTAGAAGGGGAGCTACCAAGATGATGTCTGCGTAGGAGGCAGCTCAATGCTCACATGTATTACACTACATCAGTCTCATTAAAAGCATGGCTGGGGCTAGAGATTTGACTCAGTGGTTCAGCGAACTCTCCCCTCTCGAAGAGGGCCTGGGTTCAGTTCCCAGCCATCACATGGCAGCTAACAACCATCTGTAACTCTAGTTCCAGGGAACTCTGATGCCCTCTTCTGGCCTCTACCAGCTCCTCACACATGTGGTGCACATATGTACACACAGACAAAACACCCACACACATAAAATAAAACTAAACCTTTAACAAAAGAGAAGCATAGCTCTTTTGTATTTTAAAACTATGCTTCTACTTGTTTTGGACAATGTTCTCCTATTTTCTCTTTCCCCCATCATTATCCTTCTGAGCAAATTCTTATCTAGAGATAACCTAAGTGACTCATTGTTTGGCAGGCAATAGCTTACCACTTGGACACACTGTGCACCAAAATATCACCATCTCTCCTCCCTGCCTGTTGTCTTAAAGACCAGCTCAAATACATTCCCCATGAGCAATTTTCCAAGCCTTTTCACAGTGGGGCAATATATTCTCATTCTTCTCAACCACGTTGGGATTTCCCATCAAGTCTTGGAGCTAATTGCCTGTGACCATCCTTCCTTATCTTGTTGGTTTGTTTCATATTTTGTCACAGCATGCACTTCTCCCCTGCCCCCGCCCCCTTTAGCACACAGTCTTCAAGCAGGCAGAGGTCATTACTCTCTCCCACAGCCTGGCATCTCCAACATAGCTCTCAACATAGTAGGTATTTCACCCAGCCCTCTTTCTGTCACTTCCCCCAAAATTCTGCCATTTCAGCATTTATTTCTGGCTCGTGCCATAAAATGGGATCACTTTCCCCTCTGCATCGTTGAAAAGTGTTCCTCCAGATTTGGTTCCAATTAAAAATAGACCTATTAGTTAATTCCTTCTTCTGGCCACTAATATTCATTGTAACATGAATGCCTACTGTGCATAGGTCAGAGAACCAAGTGCTTGCATGAATGATTGCAGAAACCTTGGAAAAGAGAGAGAGGTACAGCATAGTAATAATGAAAAGGAGGATACATAGATAATAAATAGGCCATGGATAAATATAATATGGCAGACTAATAAGGTATCTTGATGCCAGAAAATATAAGTATATGATCAAACTGACGAGATAAAGGACACGGGGGACCTTAAAAAAAAAAACCATAGAATGGATTATGCTTAAATGGAGAAAATGTCTTAGAACAGGTCATTTGGACTTAGGTCTTCAAGCAAAGGAAGGTCAAGAGTCTCAAAGAATCAGATCCATGCATATTTCTACTTGGTATCATTTCTTACACTAACCAGTAAAGCCTTGGTCCTATCTAGACATGTAGTGCATACCCACTGGATAAATGAATGATCTGATGCTGAAAGGGGGAACAGAACCCATGTGGAGACAGCGGTTCACGCAGAAAGCATGCATGTCATGCTTGGGGGAGAGCAGGTTTCTTTTTCTGGACAGAGACAAGAAGTAATGTGTAAAGTGAAGAAGGGGAAAGAAAAAGAGATCAGAGAATGAAAACAGACATCTCTCCCAGGTTTGGGTTTTACCAGGTACACCCTATTGTCCTTCCGTTCATCTACTGATTCCGTAATTATTTATTAAATGTGTGGCATGTGCCCAGGCACTGTGCTAAGACCTGAGGATCCAACAGGGAGTAAAGCGCAGTCTCTGCTTTCAGGGATCCTGCAGTCTTTCATCGGTCGTGAACTAGTAAGTGGTGAGGCATAATTACATCCCTGGCCACTGGCAGTCCAGAGGATGGCTTTGTTCTGCAGAGAGCAGAAGTTCTAGCTAAAAGGAGCTTTAACATGGACTGTGTCGGAATGGCAGAGTCATAATTGCAGATGACTTGAAGGCAGTAAAGAGGATTTAAAACTTAGGGAAGAACTTTTTGCCCAGTGGGTTGTCTGGGATTTTAGAATGGCCAATTAAGCAGCCATAGGAAAAAAAAAAGAGTTTATTTATGGCCATGCATGAGACCAGGTCTGCTGGTCTCCTTAGCTTTGGAGCTAAATTATGGGCTAGGAGGGAGAGGGAGACGTGTTGACTTTGAGGGGCTTGGGGTCGGCCATATTATCTTTTCATGGAACATATGTCCACAAAGCCAAGGTTGAAAATAGATTTTATTAGTAACCAAAGTCAGAAGATTTGGGGTTTGGAGACAAACCTCCAATGGTCTGATGGTATAGGGCCAGCAATTAAAATGCAGACAGAAAAGGAAAACAGTGAATAGAGCGGGGGAGGGGTCGCCTTTAACGACAGCTTCCTGTGAAAATCTTGGTTGATTGGTCTCCGACCTCTTCCAATTCTAAGATCCCGACCTGATTCAGGGATTTTGACCTCACTTCCGAGTATCTCACTTTCACCCTTTTTTTTTCTTTGTCTCTCACTCTTTTTATCCTCCAGGATGATGGTCTCCCAGAAAATGAGCATCAGCTGTCAGTAGCTGGCAAGATCAAGAAGCATTTCAACACGGGCCCCAAGCCGAGCAGCACCGCAGCTGGAGTTTCTGTAATAGCAGTAAGCATCTGAAATATCCACCTCTAGCTTTTAAAAAGCAGCCCTCCCGAGAGACAGGCATTCCCGGGAGATTCCTCCCGGACACAGCATAGTGGGTCATTTCTTTAGACAGCCATGGAGGGTGTGTATGTGCGGGTTGTTTCCCTGGGTGCCTCATTATCCAATACCTCCAGGGTATCTAGCAGCATATATTAATTTCATGATTTTTTTTTTTAAGAAAAAAAAAACAACTCTCTCCCCAAACTGGACTCTATGCCAGTGTAAACTTCTTGACTCTCGTGTAAAGCATTCAGCGTCCTTTTGCTAGAACCTGAAAGTGAAGCTGAGAGGGAGGTAACATAGCAGAGAGCGTCTAGAGCAACGTAGCTGTGAACACCCACTCCAGGGGAAAGCCAAAACAGAGCAGAAAGCAAACACTGACCTTCAGAGAGAGCGAGTTGCAGGAACGCCCAGTGAAGTCACAAGGTTTTGTTCCTTAGAAATTTGTTAAGTTGACAACTTTTATCATTTACCATTTTATTTGATGAGGGTGCCCTGGATTTTTTTTTTCCTGTTCTACACATGCAGGCATATACTATATGTAATCTGATAGCTTCTCTAACAGAGATTAAATTGGTCTGAGAAACACTAAAACCTCAAACTTCCTGGTGTCAAATTCTAGAGTGCACATATATCAACGTCTCACATAACTTGAATTTTTAACAATTTCCTCTTTAGCCAGAGTATGTACGCTTTAGCAGCGCACTCTGTGAGACCCACTCGGGCTGTTTCCCTTTTCTCAACAAAGAACTTGCAGCAGGATGATAGGGGATCCTGGGAGAGTATTCACGCTGCGACAGCCCTGCTGCTCAGCTCATGCGCTGTGTGCAGTGGTCAATCCTTTCGATGGGTGTTTCGGTATTCTACTTTTCTTCCTGGTTTTGATCTTGCTAGAGTACCAAAGCTAAGACTTGTGTCTGATAGGGACTTCCTCACTTTGCAAGAAGCACAGAGATGTGCTTGCTCTTGCTGTCCAAATCTCACAGGGACCTTTTTCAGTACATTGTGGGTGATGACAAGTGAGTAAACTGATGGTTATCCATAGACTATAAGCTCTTTGGGATGTTCCTCAGGAATGCTGAGGTTTGACACATTCATGTTGTTCTTTTTGCCTCTCTTTATCTCTTTCCAAAATGTAGTGGGGGAAAAAATACCGACTGCCCTCCATGTTTTCCAGAATGTTGGCATTCTTTGTCATCAGCTAACATCCATCAGGAATTTTTGCAAGCCTCCATCTCTTGTAAAACACAGCTAAACCACAGTTCTATTTTCAATAGGTCTTCCAAAAGATTTGGCTTCAGTAGGCCACCATTTTGGAATGAGTGGTCAACACCATTGTCCACAAAAAGGAATGTTTCCCTGCTCCTACTTGGAGCTCATGGCAGTTACAGAGAGTGTTTTTCCCACCTGGGTCATTTTTCCCCCCATAATTTCATTTTACTTGGTCTTTGGTTAAGTTTGGCTTAGCTGTTCAGCAGTGGTTTATTTAGTGTTCTGGGAGTCCTGTAATGACTATGGACAGAAACTTCTGTGTGATTTTCCCATTAGCAAATGATATATCTTTGAGGGCAAATCCTGTTTTAATTAGACACTGATAAATTCTGAATCCATTTATGAATTTCTTAAAACTTTATCAAAATATCTCAACATAATTATCAGTGGTCGCTGACACGTTTTCTAAGCATCAGGACTATACCATTTTGAATGCGATTGTGTTCTTTTGTTTTTGTTTGGTTTGCTGCTGGTCCTGTACACTATGCTGACCTCGAATGTATGATGTAGCCCTTGCTGGCTTCATTCAAACTTGAAGCAACCTTTCTGCCTCACTCTGCTGAGTGTGGGCCACTGTGCTCAGCACAAATGCTATTTTGAATACAGAGGTCTCAGTTAATCTCTAGCATATTTTTCATGGCAATCAACCCCCCTGTAACTCTGAATTACACATGAGTTCAATGAATTCTTTAAGGTGCTTTAGGCATTACACGGCACTTCCGTATAATCTTTATGTTAGCCCCTGTCATTCAAATCTCAAGTATGAAAAATATCAATGTCAAAAGAAAGGGACTGCAATTATTATGCACCTTCTCCAGGATGCTCTTCCCACAGCAGCGACTCTGCTTTCTAGGAGGACCCCTGGGAAGCTTCAAGACATGGGGTGGAGCTGGGAACTAGTAGCCGACCAATGTGTCTGCCTTGCTTTCAGCTTTCAGAATAACACTGGCAAATTCCATAAACTTGTTTCTGATCCTAAAGCATAAAGACTAAGTATTAGTAACAGTTTTATCACAAGGAAAAAGAAACCCTGTCGTTAAATCATCTTCCCTTCCAAACTCTTGAGTATGACGACAAAGCAATACTCTTTTGTGAGACAGGACTTTAGTGGAAGGTGAAGTAAATACTTTTATGAATGGTAGAGTCTATAAAGGCCACTTGACAATTTAATAATTTCAGTCTTATTCCCCTATGATAAGAATGCCTTCAACAAATATAACATGGTGATTATTTTTGTTTGATAAATTAAAGTAAAAAATAAGTTTCCTTCAAGCAGATTTCTCCCTCAAGCAAATATGTGTTCCTGGGAGGCTATGAAATTGACTTTAAATTGTCTTTATCTTACATAGTCTTTTTCTTTTTAATTATGTGCACTCCTGGAATTTTTTTTAAAAATTAGATTGGAGTATCAGTTTATAGATTTTTTTTTCCTTTCCCTTTTCTGGAAACAAATAAGCATGCCATTGGTCTCTACATGGGATTTGTCTTTCTTTAGTCAGAAATCTACCTGGCACAAAGCAGCAATGGTTATAAAGGGTTTTATGGCATGTTCTCTTTCTTGATAGACACAAGAACAAAGGGGCATATGGGCTCAGCAAGCACCCCCTGTTCACAAGTGCCATTTCTGAACCACACAAGAACTCGTGATCTGAACCACACAATCTTGTTCATTTTGCCCCCTTTGCTGCCTTCCTTCTCACTCCAAGCATTACTGAGACCAAAAGAAGGCCAAATAATGACTTCACACGATGGCTCCTCAAGGGTCCCGAGCTGGCTGGGAGAGTCATTATCAACTGGAGCTCTCGGGAGTCATCGGGCTGTTCTGAAAGAAGGGAGGTTGACCGAGCACTGTTGAGTCAGGCAGTGTGGTCAGTGGAGCATCATGGAACTGAGGTATTCTGCCTCTGATAGGGATTTTCATTGTCCTGCCAGCTTTCATAGCGGTTGGGCAAGGAGAGAGAGAGAGAGAGAGAGAGAGAGAGAGAGAGAGAGAGAGAGAGAGAGAGAGGAGAAAAGGAAACAAAGGGTTATTAAAATACAGTTTATAGACATGAAGTGGAATTAGAAATGACATTTTAACGGAGGGCTCTCTGAGAGCTGGGGGGAGGGGCCTGATTAGATTTGCGCAGCTTGATGAGAAGAGAAGCCCGGGACTAGGATGCCGCTTCCAATTTTTTTCCCCATTTAATGCTGTTTATTGTTTTAGTTGATAATTTTCCTAATGCTTTAACATTGTCCTTTTGAATTTTGCTCATGCAAATAGAGCATTTCAGTCTAATTGAACAAATCCATACTAATCAGCTAATACTGGTGGTACCAGAAAGCTTGGTCCAATAGCTCTTACGCCCTGCTCTCTGGCGGTCTGCCTGTAGATGGCACTAGAGAACTAGTAACTTATCGCCCTCTTTGTGGCCAACCTACCACCTTCCAGAGAACAAGTGTGCTAGAATTTTTTTTTCTTAAAAGAAAAGAAAAGAAATAACACATTTTTGAAGATTAAAACCTCATGTTGCTTTCTCCGAACACTAGTAGAGCCTAGTTTCCAATCAGAATACCAAATCTCAGAGTGGTTTCTAGTTTAAATTCCTAGGACCCTGGCATGTTTTTGAAATGCCTTTTGTGAATTAGAAGTAGAATCTGTCAGGAGCGTCAAATCAGTGAGACACTTGAAAGAGCTCCAGAATCTCTCTTCCAAAGCAAGGTGCATCCTGGGTGGGCAGAACAGGGCTCAGGCAAGCAGCAGGACTTGAAAGTTGAGACTTTTATTCCCAGGTAGCCAAAAGCTAACATCTTATTCCAGAATGGACAGTAGTGGGAACTTAAGATGTGTTGTATTTGCTGTGTCTTTAGTTAATGCTAAGCACTTAACTGTACATATGTGCTTTTAATGTACACAGAAAGCTTTTTTCTTTTTTTCTATTTAATTTTATTTTCCCAGAGAAACTATACTATCTCATCTCTTTAGTTCAGGGACTATATATATATATATATATATATGTGTGTGTGTGTGTGTGTGTGTGTATATATATGTATATGCATATATATATTGCATATATATATCAACTCTCTTAAATCTAAATGCTTATGATTTTGCCCTTTTCAAACCCCATTCTTTTCCTCTTTTATTTCATAATTATAAAGCTGTGACTTTAAGTCTACTGGATCTTATTGGGGAGGGTGTCCAATCTGTGTTTTCACAGTGACTAACACTGATTTGAGTTTAACTGTATATTTTCTACTATATAACAGAAGAAGAGGTGTTTATATAGCTTTTGAAATGGAGGATGCAGTTAAATGTCTAAATATTTAAAAACCTGTTTGACAGACAAATCTACCCTAACAAATTGGCATCCAGGATACTCGGAAGGGATTTGTGTTTCTTTATTTTTATTTTATTTTCAATGTGCAGATTATGTTATTAGCTAGCTGCTCTGCAGAACAGGCCTCATCACTGTGTGTGCGTACGTACCTAGTTAATGAAGAGAGTGGACTGGAGTCTTAATTCTGGAGCACAATGTTGATCCACTGAGTTGCCCCATTTCTCTCTGCTCAGCTGGACCACGGGTTTACCATCAAGAGATCAGGGTCTTTGGACTACTACCAACAACCAGGAATGTATTGGATAAGGTATGAGATGGTGCAGCTCAACAGTCAGTGTTTCCATGGCAACGTGCTGGCAGTCTCCATTTACCAGTTCCTTCAGTGGATAAACATGTTTTTGATTTGTTACCCAGTCCATATGCTGCTTTATCGGTTTCATTTTAATCTTGATTGAGATGCCACACCCCCCTCATTCCTTTTTTTCACCCATTCTTCACACTGACATTTGCCAGCTTTCTTTCCATCGCACATGCTCAGTATCGATTTCCCCCGTACGGTTAAAAGGACAGTATATTCCGTGCTGATGCCAAAGCCTTTGCCTGTTGTTGCTGATTGCAGCAATGATGTTTCCAGTGCTCTCCTGCCCTGTAATAAATGGAACTACAGCAGCACTTTAGTGTGTGTTCTATAGAAGTATATACTGTCATTTTAAAGTTACCCAGCCCAGCCTTAACCTTCTCAGATGATGAGACAATGCATTTACACCTTAGCAGTAGAAACGCCTCCCAGTACAGCGGGCTATAGAATGCATTGTGTGTGTTGGTAAGCTTGTGTTTTCAAGTTCTCCACCTTTTCGTTTTGTTTTTGTTTTACCGTTCCCTTCCCCCACTCCCCACCCCCCAGCTCCCTCTATGTACTAGCTCCTGCATGAATTTACTTTCTGAATTTTGTAATTGTCAGATTCTTTAGTTGGCTTATCTGCTTGAGCAAGGGGGTCTATGGGAAGTGTGACTTTGTTTAACCAGCTTATGAATTCTGTCCCCTCGTTTCTGATTCCAGTCAATGGCGCTGGCATCTCCTGCCAGGGGCATTGTGTGTGTATCTCTCTAGAGTTACCCACAAGCAAGATGACTTGCGATGGTTTGAGAAATGAACTCTGAGAAGTTCTAGGGAACTTCTCTTCACCTTAATGTCTCCAAAATGATCTCCAGGTAAAAGCTCCATGATGTAGCACTCGCCAAGAAAAAGCCCCCCAGCTTTGGCGTTTGTTTTCAAATAATAGAGTCTGTTGGTTGGCACAGCACAGTGTCTGCCTGACACCGTCCTGCGGATCAGACTGCCAAGTTTTACCAAAAAAGTTCATGTGTATATAATATGTATACATTTCCCCTTTGATCATTGCTCCTAATTATTTTTATAATAAGGGTCTCAAAACAAAGGGCTCAGAAAAACAGAACATTCAGACAAATAACCAAAATGTAATAAGGTCATGATCATTTCTAGGTCTGCTTATAATCGGAAAATACCCAGGCTCAGTAAGGTGATTTTCCAGAAAAGGCTCTTTGTGCCTTTAGGATTGGTCTGAGGGAGGGGATCCCACATCTAGTGTTTCATTTACCTAAGCAAATTAGCTCTGGAGGAGGGGGAGTTAATTATGATTTGCCTGCACACAGACCCAGCTTTTGACTTTTCAACACTGAAGAGTCCACATTTCACCAATGCCGACCCGCCCAGTAGGTTGTGCATGCCGAGCACACGCTTGGAAAGCACCCTTCCAGGCCCTTCCCAGAGCACGGCTTTGTCCCAGGGGTACAGGCTGAGCAGAAGTCTACCTGTGGTAATTAGTCTTGCTCCCTTTCATACTTTATGCAAATTGAACCATAGCATGGTGCAGCCTTTCCTATCCTATGTCTCCTGTCCTGGGGCAGATCAGCCAGACATCTACATGTAGAATTGATAGATGGTGAAAAACAGGCTTCAAGTGTGTCTAATTACATCTGTACTTATTTGTATTTAAAAAAAAAAGCATCCATAAATTCATCTAATCTCAGAAAAAGGAACATTCTGAGGAATTACAAAACTTATAGAGTTAAGGGTAGAAGCAAAATGTCAAGTAAACACTATAATTAATACATGTGACCAGTATTAAAAAGACTAACTGCAAGCCTAGTGACAGTCCCCATCGGCAGACAAAATGACACATCCCTGAGTAACGGGCAGGAGCAGATGGGAGATAATCTCTTTCTTCTTCCAGACATAAACTGCTCTGCTTTCCAGCTGGGGGCAGTAACAACAATGTTTATAGTTACTGCTGCACTAAACAGCGTACACAGTATGTAAAGCTAAACTGGAGGCATGACACTAAAATCTCATTGCCGTCTATGCTTAATTAGGAAGTTTTATAATGCCATTTAGCCCCAGAATGAACACGCTCTCCTTGCTGATCACAAATGCTTCCTTTTTATCTCCATGGAAGTGGGAGCATTCATTTACCCACAGTGGCAGGCCAACTCTTCAATATAAACACTCATTGCCTGCAAAGGACCCCAGTCCTTGTGTTTGTAAGCGCTTATGGCTGTTCACGCTGTTCTGGGCAGAGCACTCCTGGGTCCCACTTGCACTTACAAAGTAGCTCACATGAGGGTGTCACAAGGAGCTAAAACCAGCTCCTTGTGGTGCCCCGAATCAATGAGGACCTCTTAATTGACATTTTAGCGATCATGGAGACATGATGGGGGGTCCATTTTCCTCTTTCTCTCTTTCATGCCCCTGACTTTTTCTCAGCAACTCTGCTTTCTACCTACAGCCAGGGCTGCATTTTCTGGCTGGCTCACTTATCCAGGAGGCCTTACTGCCCAAAGCTCAAGCCCACAAGCCCACTGGGCTATTCCACACCTCCTGATTGCTTCTCCCTGCTGCAAGTCACAAGAAAACACATCCTGCTCTATGCCTCCCTCCCCACTGCCAAAGTGGGTCTAGTTGCATCATTGTTACCTCTCTCAGGTACAGATGTGCCCCTGGCTGGTACCATGGCCAAGAGCACGCAGAAGAGACTTCTGCATCTGAAGCATATGCAGACAACCAGGACCATGGCCAAAATGAAGTAACTTGGTTAAATATAAACAGAACCAACCAAACAAAAACAAACAAACACAAGAGGCCAGCTCTTTGAAAATGCTGAATAGGGTGAAGTGTGGAGGTGAAACAGGACAAAATACTGGTTGGGTTCCCAGGCATGACATGACTAAAATGTGCATATTGGTTCCAACCCCCTCCCAAAACAGTGAGTAATGAGGCAGAGCCCTGGCAGCCAGGCGCTGGCTTTGGGAGCCTATTAAATGCCGTCATGCTTGGCTGTTAAAAGGGCCGGGGTCTATTAAGTGTATCTTGCTGGGTGCAGGTTTGAAAGAGGTGTCCCCATTGATGCCAGATAGCATTCTCAGGATGCTGTGAGCACAGAAGACCTCGGCCCAAGGAGGCCTGCTTGGTGGCCGGATGCTTTGGCTTTGTGCTGAGTGGAGAGGCTGCTAGAGGCAAGCAGATAGCCCTGCAACGGCAAGGGAGTGACCGTTCCTTCTAGCTCCCACCCCAAGCCCTGGTGTCTTCTGTAACAGGGGGTGAGTTTAAAGTATCCAGCAAGTCATAGGCACATTTTCAAAAACAATTGAACTCTGGTGACAGAAAGGCTTCCAGAGAACAGTGAACATTGGATCCAGCCGTTGTTCCTTGTAGCCCCTGAGGGATGGCTCAGGCCAGGTTCAGAAACTCTAGAGCACTCTATAGCTATTGCTGTGGCAAGAAAGTCAGGAATAAATGGGTGTGGTAGTACCTGCCTTTGATCCCAGCACATGAGAGGCAGAGGCCGGTGGATCTTTATGAGTTTGGGGCCAGTTTGGTCTATGTAGCAAAATCCAGACCAGCTAGGACTCTACAGTAAAGCTTGCCTCAAGAAAAAAAAATAATTAAGTTAAAAAATAAGTTAAAAAATAAATAAATGTAGGACTGGCCACCTGGGCCATGTTTCACCAAGCCACGCCGATGGCTGTTTAGTTTTGATTTTGTTTCATTTGATTTGTTTTCAGAAGCCTCTTCTAAGAGAATTTCAACAACATATACATACACACACACATATATATATATATGTGTGTGTGTGTGTGTGTGTGTGTGTGTATGTATATATCTTTCTGTAACTTCAACTTGTATCTAGAAATGAGAGAAAACCACAAAGCCTAAGTCCTCTCCCCAATGGTATGAATTAAAGAGAGAGTCTATTTCTTTCCCTGGGGGTTCTGGACAATTCCGTATCTACTACTCTTTGGCATCTCTTTTTACTTCACCGTCCTTCTTTTAAACTTAAAAAAAAAGTCTCAGTGAAGTTTAAAATGCTGTCCCTGAGGACAGGATTCGCATGCTGCAACGAATGAGTGGAACCTTGCCTTCTTCCTGTTTTATTTTTATTTTTAAAGTTGTATTAGAGTACAGCTACATCCACTCATTGCCATGCTGTCTGTGGCTGCGTATGCCCTACTATGAAAAGCTGTAGCAGAGAACCATAGCCTGAGACCCAAAACTTGCCTAACTTGGCCTGTTGCAAAGTCTCCTGACCCCTGTGTTTAAGGGTGAAGGCTAGTTCTAAATTAAAGAGTACCATCTAGTAAAAATGCAAATTTCATGAGAATAAGGATGAGACTTATTTAAAGTATTTTTGCTAAAGTAAAAATGAATAGTTGAACTCCAAAGAAGATATTTTGAGGTTGAATGTGTTTTTTTTTTTTTTCATGGTTAAATAAAAGAAAGAGTTGGGGTAACCAGACAACATCTAAGATATTCTGTAGGTTTTCTCATTTTTAACAACCCAGGAGTAAATAAGCCTTTTGGCTCAGCTAAAACTGTACTTGCAATAAAACCACCTAGCCTCTAACACACCTCTGAGATTTAGTTTATGTTTTTAAATTTTTCCAGATTTGCTTAGGATACACCCTGCTTGTGGTGACTGATTAGCTCACTATCGTGATGAGGAGCAGCCACATGGCTGTTCAGTCTCTCTTCCACAGGGAAACCAGGGCTGTAGAGCAGATGAAGAAAGTAAATTCAGCCTCTGGAAGCCTGAGACCAACACCCTGGAAGGGCTAACACTGTAACCGCTGCCTTTGGCTAGGAAGGTGGCAGGGCCAGGCTGTCGGAGGCTAGGAAGGTGACAGAGCCAGGCTGTCGGAGGCTAGGAAGGTGGCAGAGCCAGGCTGGTTGAGACTCTTTTAAGCACCTAACCTCAAAATCCTGTGTCTGATCAAGACAGTAGCGTAGAAGCACACAGTCAGCCTTCCCAGGAAAACGGGCAATGATGTCTCAGAGAGTCACCTTGAGGAAGTCACATGGTACACCGTTTGGCTCTATCCTGTGCAAGCCTCTTTTTTTGCCATTTTAATGGTGACTTTTACTCTAGTGAAAATCCACGCTGTGTCTCCAGGAACTCTGGCAAGGCCCCCAAAGGACACAACAGCCAAACAAAATAGAATCGTGCTAACCATGACAATAAACACAATGAAACGAGGAAGGATACCGGGATCGATTTGTTAGTTTAATTTTAATGGCAAGCAAATTATAACTTAGTCCCTACAGAGTGAGGGTTAGCAGGGAGCGGGTTCCTGAGATTAATGCCCCAGCCTCCTAGGTAGCATGAATAATGGATGGGCTAAAAGGCAAAATGCACAATAATGTTCTTTTATTAATGAAATGAAGACTCGTTGTGATGGCTGGCAATAAATTAGGAAAAGCCAAGGAGCGAAAGTCATCAACACTTGCGCCTTTGAAAAATGTAGTTTCTTAAATCCAATAATTACTGCCATGACAGAAAACATCGCTGCACAACAGAAATGAAGTACATCCCTTGCGAATCCTGCCTGTATTGCAGAGAAATATTTTTGATCCATAGACTGTAAGGTCTATTATTTGCTAAGAGAAAACACAGCCCATTACAGTAGATTGATGGCAATATTAAGCATTCTGGTGGAATTCCATAGGTGAACACCTATTTTTCTGGGGCTCGGGCATTGGAAGACCCTCTTTAGTGCATGCCCATGGAATCTAGAAGACAGTGCGGTGGACAGCATGTCCAAGGTCACATCGTTAGCCAGGCTAGGACAAAAGCTAATTCTCCCAACTTCTACCCACTGCTGCTTCCAAGAGGATTAAGCTAAAGCTGCCAGACACGACAGGCTTTACAGAGATGTGTGGTGCCTCCAAATAGCAAGGACAAAGCTGATTCTATAATTCATACTCCTAAGTCTTGCCAGGGCTTCCCTGATATTGTGGTATTTTCCCTGTTTAATACTGCACAGGGGCCAGATACAGTTCAAGTTCACACTTTGTACATACTTTCAAACTTAACATCAGATACAAGGATTTAAAACATCTGAGTAGAACAAACAACATAGGCTTACTTCATCGATAGAAGAGGTCATTGGCCAAATAATTCTGGTTTTTTTGTTGTTGTTGTTGTTTGTTTTTTGTTTTTTGTTTTTTTGGGTTTTTTTGTTTTGTTTTTTTTGGGGGGTTTTTTGGGGTTTTTTTTGTTTTGTTTTGTTTTGTTTTGTTTTTTTGTTTTTCAAGACAGGGTTTCTCTCTATAGCCCTGCCTGGAACTCACTCTGTAGACCAGGCTGGCCTCGAACTCAGAAATCCGCCTATCTCTGTCTCCTAAGTGCTGGGATTAAAGGCATGTGCCACTACTGCCCAGCTCAAATAATTCTTCTGGTTAGGGTCTCCTTACATTTCAGTGTATCTGGTTTTGTGGTGGGCTCAGAGACAGGATAGATGTTAATTTCTTTATATTCTCAGCTATATATGCTGTGTGCAGGTCCCTGAGTTGCTGTGATAACTGGCATGTTACAATCATCTGTCACCTGCTACAGTAGCAGCCAGGGGCTCTGTCAGAGTCAAAAGCTAACAGTTTGTGGTGGGTATTTGTGGTGGTTCTTCTATAGAGGATGGGGCTTACATTAGTCTGTTTCTCTATACCATTTCATTTTCCAATGATAATGTCCTCCCACCCCCCCGTACAGAGAGTGGGGACAGAGACATACACACATTTGAAGTTAGGTCATACTTGGTTACCACTGATCAGCCTTGGAATCCTAAGGGCTCCTTGCTCACCTCTAACCTGTGGTAATTAACATCAGAATGGGATACTACAGTCCTGAGATTCTCTTAGGGGCTCTTAATGGAATGGAGACTCTCAGAGGAGACATTTGGGATTTCAATAGCAGGTCTATACATGCTGGATCCAACAAAACCACAAACACTGAGCAGAATAAATTACAAAATAAATCTGTCAGGAAGTCTTATGTGTTAATGGGACATTCAGCCCACACCTTAAGACACGGTCCCTTTGCAAAGGTAGGCAGTGAGGAGAAGACACTGAGAATATCTTTGATATCTGAGAATCTTGTATGAGTGATACAAAAATAATGAATGAGTAAAGCCACCTCTTAGTCATTCAGAAATGGCCTGGAGTTTTAATGTGTGACACAGCATTTCAGAGGACAAATCATGCTTCAAATGCTTCTGGAAGGGTTTCTAGTCTGTTCACATTTGCATGACAATTTGCTATGAATACATCACTATGAGTAGTTCTGTTTTTGGCTGAATCCATCAGTTCTGAAATGCACAAGGGGGCTACAGAATCCAGTTGTAAAGAGTAAAGGTACATGTCTGAGAGGTATGTCAGTTTTGAGGGCCCTGATTAAAATTCTAAAGAAATCACAAAAGATAGTACTAACTGTGATCAGACACTGCAATGGGCAAGTGCATGAGTAACTAAGAAATAATTTTATAAGATACAGAAATAAGTTTCCTCATATTTGAAATGGATTAGATTCTGAAGTAGTAACCCTATTCACTTCTTGCTATTTTATAATATTATTCAGAAAGTGCATAATCACCTAAAATAATTTTGGATTAGATGAGAAGTATGTGATACATGCACGGTCAATATGCCACAGTCTGATAAGTATTCTGGAAGTTTCTGATTGGAGCATGGAGGAATTTACATTAACTTTGAGAAATCTGCAAATAAAAGGTGGTAAGAGAACAGTGTGCAATTAAAAACAAGAGCTTTGGTCAAGAGGGTTCTTTCCAGAAGGAGTTTAGTGGGTGATGTGCTACAGTAGATGAATTGTGATTAGGCCTTGGATACACATGTTGGGCTAGGCAAAGAAGAGGGTCATGTCAAGTGGTGAGCAACTTGAGCCAGGATGCAGATCTGAGGACAACCAAGTGAAGTCTGAGATATGTCAGTGACTGCTCTGATGTTGAGGGAATAAAGTCCAGACTAGATTGGTTTAACCACAAACACTTATTATTATCCATAACCAGACATGTCTGTAGGTGGGTTCTAGCTTTGGTATTAGGTAGATTGAGCACTCACTCAAAGCCCAGTTCCCTTCTGGTCTCCACACTTGTCAGACTGAGCTGTCTCTGACTTCAATATCATGTGGTATATAGAATTAGAGAAGCCATCATCTGGAAAAATGGAATCCATTGTGAAGGTAAATTCCCAAAGACAGTGTTGGGGTGTCCTGTTGACTGAGTAGGTGTCTATCCTAAACCTGTCAGCTTAGGTTTGTTTCCAGTGGCAAGCCCACTGCTTCACCTCTCAGAGATATTGTAGGATCCCCTTCCCTGGAGTCAGTGTGGGAGTGGAAAGATGTTCAAAGGGAAACAAATGCAGAATTGACTAAGGTAAGCAGGACAAAGCAGTGTTATTCTAGAAGAGCCACTGTCTGATAAAGTAGTGGATCTACTGATGTTACCAATCAGTTTTGAGTAATAACAGGAACTAGACACTGGAAAATTTTTACTGTCAGTCCATTGCCAAGGCTGGAAAAGGATTGAGACTTTATGAGGAATTGTAAATAAGCTGGACTTTGTAGAAATTGACCTGTCAGCTGCTTGCAGGATGTACTGGAGACTGGGTACCCCAGAGGGAAGTAAGTGACCTCTGTTGGAACTCTTCATATTTCAATAGCCACAGAGTTCATAATGTATCTATTGTGTGCTGTGAACTGTGGAGAATTCAAGAGAAGGCATCTAAGATTTGACCGTGGCCCTTCACAGACTCTATCAGATGGGAGGAGAACAGTCATGATTTATGTTGGACACACAGTGAACATACTACATATCACACTGGAAATGGGTATGGACAAACATCCTAAAATGAACCACAGTTCACAGAGCTCGAAATAGAATGTGCTAAGACTCAGGAAGCAGAGGCTTATGGAAACAGATACCCTCTAGGGGGTCTTTGGTTACAGTTACTGATAACTACTGCAGTGACCCAGATGGGCAGGAAACCCTTATTTCTGTGGTGAGCATTAGACCTAGAAGGTCACAGTTCCCCAGATTCACAGTGGGTTGGACTTGCTGGATCCTGATTTACTGTTCCCCATGATTTTCTCTGATGGGCAGCATACAGTTTTGGATACTGTCTGGGGTCCAGGGTCTTCTCCCTGCTACTGGGGACAAGAACAGAGTTGAAGTGAATTGTGCAAATGTGGAGACTCTGCTTTATCCTGTTACAATAGATTACAGAGTAAATGATTTGCTTGGGCCTTGTATAAGACATGCATGCTATTCTTAGTGTAGTATATGGGCAAACCCCTCCACTTATTGAGCTTCAATATCAGTCCTATAAAGACAGAGCACTGGTCAGAGATGCACTGGACAGTCTTTTTCACTCTTAAGCATCTGTAAATCCAATAGAAAGGGCCATGTGGCCCTTAGGCCAGGACATATGATCACAACACACCTTTCTAAAGAGTATTGTGAAATTCAGGAGCATATAAGCACACAAAGGCTCATCTAGGAAGGTGAACATTTAGAAAGCTACTAATTAGGGAGATTGGCAGGTGGACCTGAGCACTTGACTGCAGAGCAGGGCTTCTCTAGGCAGAGGGGCGAGGAAGGAAGATAGTAGGGAAGGAAGGTGAAAGTGAGGGACTGTCTGTACACAGGCTCAACCTCAATGTCACCAGTCTCTGAGTCAACTACATTCTGTGTTTGTGGAGAAGCATCTCATTTCAGTGGCTTGTGATTTAGAGCAGCCGAATAGACAGGTAATCGTAGGCATCTAAGGGAGACCAAGTGCTGAATGTTTGAAGGTCCTTGAGAATTCAACAAGGAGAATCACAGAGTCTGTTTCAACAAGTCTGTTGCTGAATTGTTGCCTGGGGAGATGCAAGAGCACAGAGGAAGGAGGGGAAGTTGGCTGTTATAGGAGCCTTCTACTCCCATTGCTTAATTTTAGAATATTATCTTGCATCAAGTTACAAAGGAAAAAAGAAAGAGTGCCTCAGACCTCTGTAAGCTTTGGTTGTTTAAAACTTTTTAGAACATCCCATTTTATCTACAGCAGTTCTGTAAGTGTGAGAAGCCACGCCTGCTCCTCGGGTTTGACACTGATGGAGCCAACTGAATGGCCAAGTCACCCAGCTGCCACAGGCAGAGCAGTATGCACTCTCTGTGTGCCCTTCCATGTCCGACCGCCTGTGTTCTTCCACCAGCATATTCTATCCAAAGCTGGGGCCTTTTCCAGCCCCAGAAAGGTAGAAATACAACTGTGTATTTTTTATGACCAGGAGACGAGTTTATATTACCCTTGGATTAACTACAGAATGCTTTTTATGTTAGACAGACTAAATAGACATCTGTTTTCTACAAACATCCAACTCCACACAAACAGAACATTCTCAGTTTGCTTTGAAAAGCAAAATACCATGTGTTGTGACTTTACAACGTTTTAAATAAAGTTAGGAATGTAGGTCTGTGAGGCTGAGGTTTTCATGAAATCGATGGGTATAAGACCAAACACTACACATAGGAGGTCCTTTAAAATTCAATGAAGGGCAGAATCCAAGCAGACATTTCAACAGAGCAGCCATTGGGAGGGTTGTTTTAGCCGTTCTGTGAAGCGAGAAGTGAATTATTAAAGTTTATCACCCTCATTGGCTTCTAACACTGTTACTCAGCGTGTGCATCGTTTTTAAAGTGGAAACGGCTCAGCCTAAGTAAGCCATTTACTGCCTGCTTCTACACGCTGTCGCTATTTTGCTCTTTATTACTTCATTTTGGAACTTTGATTGCTTTCTTTTAGATCTAAGACAGTTCTAATGCTATTCTGCAATCGTATGAGGAGTTTAGTTTTCACTTTGTTCTCAGAACCAGGCTGGCTATAAATTTATCTCAGTTCTTTGAAGAAGCCAACAGTAAAATTTCAAGAGGAGAAAATGGCGGCAAATATCCTCGCAGAGGGAAAATAATCTCCTAAAAGCAGAATAGCCTCCAGGCTATGTCCCTTCAAACAGGGACTTGCAGGCAAGGAGACCTTGCCCTTCCACTATAACCCATGTTCAATGTTTTTTTCCTTTGAGCTTTGTACCTGCTTTTCTGCTTTCTGTCAATGTTTTGCTATAATGGGCCAGTCCCTCTCCCCACCCCATTAAATGAAATGAAGTCACACTGTCCCTATACTGATGTTGTAATAACTACTGGGGCTAAAGCTAGATAGCACATTTCAAAGATAATCTGAGGTTTTCTTGGGAAAATTAGGCATAGAGACAAGAGGTTGGAATTCTCAAAAAAGGAGAATATTAAAAAAAAAAACTCACTTTTATGAAAATTGACTTTGTAAAGTGAACCCTATAGGATGAGATCCCTGAGCTTAATTTCATTCCAAGCCATGTTCCCTTTCGGGCTTTGGCTTCATTAAAATTCTCCCAGCCCCTCCCAGGGTTCTGCCATGTCCCCTCATCAAGAGGCAATAAGATCATTTAGAGTGAGAATTGCTAACAGCAGGCAGAGCTTGTGACTATGTTTCCACATCTGACAACTTTATCACCCTTCAGCTTTCCCATCCCTGTGCCCTAAGCTGCTCATTGGCCAACATGACCCAAGGCTTTCTTACCTGTCACACACAAAGGACCGAAGCTCTGCCTAGCTCTGGGAGTGATAGATACAAAGCTGGTGGCACTGGGTAGGTTGCTGCCTGTGACATTGCCCGAGCCTGCTGGTTTCATGGGCAAAGATGACTGTTGACCTAAGCAAGCCATGGGGTGGGGCAGGTTAACCTGACCAGCATACTTTCCAACTGCAGACCAATCTATTCTTTCTCTGCCATGTCCCCTGGCCTAATTGTCCTCTTTCTCATTTTATGCCCCTGCTAGACCACCGCTCTTGATAAGGAGAGGCAGGTTTTCCGACGAAGACGCAACCAGGATGTGAGGAGCCGGTACAAGGCACAGCCCGCTCCACCAGAACTCAACTCGGAATCCGAAGATTACTCCCCCAGCTCCTCTGAGACTGTTCGCTCCCCCAACTCGCCCTTTTAATAAGACCCTTTTACTCGAAGTCCTAGCTTAACCCTTTAAGACTATGAGATTCCCCCTCCCCCCAAACTTCTGTAAAACAGGTTCATCTGATCTATCTAGCACTCAGTGCTGAATGGCAGAACAGAAAGTATGTTTTGGGTACCTTTGTAGCAAGTTCCCTTTACTGAATGAGAAGGCATGTGGTGTTTGTGACAACGGTAATTTGCTGCTAATAGGGGTCCTTAAAGGGTTAAGGCTAATTGCAATTTTTTTTTTAAAAACATAGAAGTAATGAATGTTTTCATCAGTCAAACTAGGATCTGCAGTATATAACATAGCACATGTTAGCCCTCTGAGTGCATAGAATTTTCTTGAGAATCCTTGCTGGGGAATTTTTCAGGCCCTTGAATATATTCACACTTATTTCTTGATTTTACTGCAGACCAAGGGGCGTCATTAAGACCCAAAAATGTCCGCACGAGAAGAGTATGGAGGATGACACCCTGCCGATCCCTCTCTGTGGGTTTAGAAAGTGACAGGTTTTATAGCATCAACAGATGCACCCATTTTTCTTAACCATCTTATAAAGAAGGGAGGTCCTTTTCCTAAGTAGTTGGCTGGTTAGCTGCAGAGACTTCTTGGCTTTGATTGGAGGGAATTAGGTCTGCGGCAGCCTAACCCAAGCCATTGACAGGGTCTCTCCCGGTCTCCATACAAAGCTGTGCTGTAGACGCCCCTGCAATGCTGCTACCTACCCCATTAGCTGCTACTAGTGCCAGGCAGACCCTCGGGGAACCACCTAGCCTTGGCTTGTGCTTGGTGAGTTGGGATCTGTCTGCTCAGGATCAGAAGAGCTCAAGAAACAACTGGTAAAAAGAGCAATAAATTACCAGGTGCTCTACAGGGCTGGGAATCCAACCAGCAAGGGAAAGCAAGGCTCTGTGTTGTTGTTGGGTTTTTTGTTTTTGTTTTTGTTTTTTGTTTTTTGTTTTTTTCTCGGCTGCTTTTACACAGGACCGTAGCCACCAGAGTGAAACCATCACAGAATGGAAAAGATCTGGGGTAAGAGGTTGCAAAAGAGGCAGAAGGGAAAGTTCAGAGGAAACACAATCCAAAAGGTTCTAAAACGGGATTCATAGAAACATGAACATGAGTAACTCTAGGTACCAGGAAGTCAGTACCAGAAAGTCTCCCACAAGATACCTTGGAGGTCAAAGCCGCCACTCCCACTCAGGATTTTCTTTACTTTAGCATGGTCTCTAGTCCTCCAGGAGGGATGCGTTGCTTTTCTGGTTTGGGGCCAAAGCCTGTCTGGGATTGTTTTTTCACTCCTGTTATGCAATCTGTCTCCCAGGCCTGAGTTTCTTTGGGAACTTACTGCATTTCAGAATGTGGGCTTGTGCTTCCTCTTCGTTACATCCGTGCTCCAGAGGGATGCAGGAGTGTGTGGGAGGCAAGACCCAACTCAAACATTGCCCTAATGTTTTCTCAGCTTTGACTCAGGAGAGAACAATTTTAAACTCCAGGATGGCTATAAGCTCCTTATTTGCTCATTCTTGCTTTGAATGTATTTTAATGTCTTGAAAGTTATGAACAATCTTCCCATAGTCAGGTCTCTATTTTCAAACTCTACACTGATCTTCAACTGCTGTGTTTATACATAGTCATTAAACTATGTTCTGTACATGTATAGACTTTTAAATGACATAATCCCACATTTCCTGCTCTTCCCATTTAAATATAACATTTATTTAGTTTCTTTTCCTTTTTGGGAGTCTAGAAATGATACACATAAAAATCACAAGATGGTATAAATCCATATATTATTTTAATTGGGTGTTGGGACCAGGAACAGGGCACAGACCCCCAGGAAGGGTGTTGATTTGTAGACAGAGTCCATGTTGGTGAAAGACTAGAACTGGTCCAAAATCACTACTTTCTCTGGAACAGAAAAGCAAAGCACTACTCTAATCAGCAAGTAATGGCTTCTCTGAGCCTCAACTCCATGCGTGTGACTGTAAAACACCCTACGGCCAATAGTAGATTGCCACTTTCCTTTCTCTGAATTGCTGCTTTCCCCAGTCATTAACGTATGGCCACAGCATCCAGGGGTACAGGCCCACAGTGCAGGGTTCTGGAATTTTCCCATCAACATTTTCTCATCATGCTGCAGAAGGGCAGCTCAGAAGAATTCAGAGCCCATTCAGAAGGATGATCACAGCACATCCCTATAGAATTTCAGTGATCTACACTGAAGAAATAGTGGAATGTAACCTGTCAAGTAGAAATATTGAGCAATCAGATGGAATGCAGTAATTCAGTAATCTTGCTGGCGCTAAGCTACCAAGATCTTAGATGTCAGAGTTGTAACTCAGAGGATGAACAAGCACATGCTGATGACTTGCTGCATCCAGACTGCTTTGCTCTTACCCAAAATGAGTATCATCCCCTCAACATTCTCAGAATAGCTCCAGTTTGAAGTAATTAAGTGGTGGTGTTCTTTGAATTTCTATAACCAAATCAATCTTATTTTTTATCTTGTGTATCATAGGACAACTAACTATGTACCATAATGGCTGTGTATCGCTGTAATTATCCACTGAACCATCATGACTGTTTCCATATTTTTGCGTATTGAATATAACTCTTATGGTGGTAGTCTGGTGATGGGAATTGCCCTTCCTTTATTAGCAAGACCAGTCTTGTGGTATTGAAAGGATTCTTTCAGTCTGAGAATAGAGTAGTAGAACACTCCTTCATTATTCGCTTCCTGTAAATCAATTCTGTAGCTGAGACCCATTCTATTAATGAATACATTTCCCCCTCAACATTGTAGAAGGAATCATTTTATTTGTCATGATCAATAAATACATGAATTGTTCCAAACCACTAGAAGAAAAAGTTAAGGTCTTCAGTCCCTGGAAATGTTCTGACTATAGTCCTCACCTAACTCACACGTGGTGTATATTAACATTAGTCGAGGGGAAATGTGAATAAACAACGGAAAACACTTGGTGCTTTGCGTTTGCTGAGACTTCCCTGCGGTCTGCTTAGCCCGCTTATGAGTGGTGGTTAACAGGCCTGTCACATAGTGTTGAGAGAGAACAGTCTATCTCTGAATGAAGGCTAAAATTGCAATCCTTCACCCTTTGAGGCATATTTCAGTTGGAAAAAAAAAACAGGAAAGAAAAATTGTCTCTGAGGGCCACAGAGCTACCGAATCACCAGGACTCAAGCACGTTAAATCATGGTTGTTTGCTGGCCAAAGGCATCGACTAGACAACTCTATCCCCTGTGCTGAAGTGCAGTTGTGCTGAGGGAGAACTGTCTCCATATTATTGCGCTGCCTCTAGCCCTTCTCTGGGTAAAGCCCTGTCAGCATTTCCATGATAAACTCCTATTCTGGAAGGTTTTTAATTTGACCATAAAAATGTGCCTCAGGCTGAAGTTTGCTGTTCAGGGCCTGTACTGAAGAATGAAGGGGCACATCTCACCCTTCTCAACTCCCGAGGAAAAGTCAACACTTTTGTCTGGTACACTGCCTTCATTGTGATTCCAGAGTCTTGGAATGCACCAAGATCCAAGACGGCAATTTTAACATAACTATTCATTTGGATATGTTCTTTTCAAATGGCTCACCTAACATATATTATAAAATAATTTTTATTATTTTTAACTTTTTTTAATTACTATGTGATTCTCTCTCATTCTCTGTCTCTCTGTCCCCCTCTCTCTTTCTCTGTCCCCCCCACCCACCTATCTCTTTCTCCCTCTGTCCAAAGATTTTTAAGAACTTGAACTTGATCAGCTCAAAGGTCCACTTTTCTCATGAGCTGCCTGCTACTTCCATTGGGAATTTGCAAAAAGAACTCTCTGACCCAGGGGAGCACTGGTTTGCATGCTGTGTGGAGGGTCAGATACATGCTTCTTTGGAAATTTGGGTTTCCGGAGTTTAATCTCGGATTTCATGAAGCCACTCCAGTCTGTTGGGAGAATAGCGGTCCAAAGAGCCCGGACAATTAACACTTTTGTCAACTCAGATTTGAAGCCAACGTAAAATAATACACTTCCTACTCTCCTGTTTAAAGGCAAATAAATCAGAGAAACTTGAGGACATATGAAACATTTGATGACTGCAAAAGTGCTTTACACTTGGGCTCTACGGTGCATACACATGGGGCAGCCAAGAACTGGGACCCTGGGATGTCAGATGGAATCTTTAGTTTGTATGTAATTACATACAGATGGGGGAGGTGCTTTAAGAGGCTCTTTTGTTTTTTAATCATCTCAAATATGCGGCCAGTCAGCCAGTAGCACTAAGGGCCATAAACTGATGGGAAACAGGAAATCCAAGGTAGAGGTTTAGAATGCCTGGGCTAGGGCATTTTTGTTTGTTTGTTTGTTTCTGTTGCTGGCTCTAACATGGAGGCCTCTGCGGTCATTTTTCGGTAAGTGAGCATCTAACCGGCAGGTATTGTGATCATGCAGTTTGATCATAGAGACAGACAAGGGGTGTATATTTCTTGCTTTCTGTCAAGAAAAGGCAATCTCTCAACCGTACCTGTAAATTTCCTCAACATTTTCTTTTTT
>NW_022196898.1:6081970-6092169 GCF_008632895.1 Mastomys coucha
TTAAACTGAGACCCTTAATGTTACTTTAATGTAAAATTGTATATTTTTGACTGTGACATACTTTAATTTTGAGTAATTAGTGCTTAAGCCTTCAGAACTGTTGGTATTAAGAGTAGGACTTTAAAGTGGTGTTAAACAACTTAACAATGCTAATTCATTCCAACTCACTCAGCTGTAGTCAGGGACAGAACAGGAATAGTTCTCTGAGAAGCCTCTTACTTGCCCCTGACATTTCTTGGTGTGTTCAAAGAATAAATAAAGAGAAATTGAAGCTGGTTCAAGGTTAGAGTCATATCCTTGACAACTTTTTTAAAAAAAAATTTTTATTAGGAAATTAATATTAGCCTTTTTCATTTTGGCTGAAAGAAAATTATTAGAGGATTAGTTGAGTGTGAAATTGAATAGTACTTTGCCCCTGCATACTAAAGAGGTGGGCTGGGGACTTGACACATTTAACGAGTTTCCCTCAAGGGTTTGATTTGGAGAAAACAAATTCAACATTTCCTTTGGAGAGTCTGCCCTTGTCACTTGCTGCATGGATCGGATGATGTAGGTTAGTGTCTGATTTTGGAATCCCAATGAAATAACTTTCAAACAATTTGTCTCCATGATTAAAGGTGGAATGGTATCCAATTTCCCCCCTAATCCTTCAGTTTAAGCTCATAAATTGTAGGTGAATGTGGAATGAAATCATCTGTGATATATTATGTTCATTTACCAAATGAGCTCTTTTGATGTTGCCTGTTTTTATGTAAAACATGTTCTTAAACTAATAAAGTAATATCTCTTGGTGTACAAACTATTCACAATGCCTTTCACTGCTGGGCCAGCTCTTCGGTTTACATTGCCACGATGGAGTAAAATTCTTATACCGGTTCAACTCAGAATTGCCACACTCAGTCCCAGAGAGGAATGACCCAGCTGTGTTCCGGGTTGGGGGGTGGGGCATTCTCTATACGAGGCTTTAAAAATTAGTCATGCAGTCAAAATGTAGCTTTCCCACATGTCCTCCACAGCACAGTATATATTTCATGAGCATAATTCAAAAACAACTATTCCAAAAATGTCCCTTTTCATATATGACCTCCCTGGCTAGGCCAGTGACTTGGACAAACACAGAGAAATCAAATGCTGTTTGGCCTTATTTTATCCTTCAACCTACATGCATGAGCTCTCCAGAGGAGACTGCTAATTTAGCTGCTAACCTGTAATTAGCGGCCATTTTGTTGCCTTTCCCCACTAGGCATTCCACGAGCAGTTTTGACCTTAGAGAAAATTGCAGCGCTGTATGGTGGAAGAAAGTTCTCTCCTGTTGAGGTTTCATTGCTAAAAGATTGAAAAGTCAGCCAGCAAGAGTGATGATAGGCTCCCTGGTATCACCTTTATGAAGGTGCCAGAATATCTCCCAGGCTCGTGAAAAAATTAACTGTCACCTTCCCGGCCACCCATGGACTGTTGAAGCCCCTGTTTTCCCCTTTGCTCTCCATAGAGAAGTCGCTGGGTCTCTTCGAGATTCTTCTGGCAATTTCCTTGAAACAATGAGCAAAGCAATTGCTGCCTAAGGACTGTTATCTTGTTTTATGAAACTAATGAGCTTGCCAAAAAACTGCCAATCAAAACTTCCGGTGGAGGGGAGTCTCAGTCACAACTCTGCTGCTGAAGATGATAGAGCTGCCACACATGGGAGCTGGGAAGGAGCAGGCTTCCCTGACCCGACGACTGCAGGCCGCTTGGACTAGGGAGCTGGAAAGGTGGGGCGTGATGTGCACAAAGTGGGCAGTTATGAAGACAGAGGTCAATGGGCTATGAGAAACAGGTACAGAAGCATCATGGGATTTTTCAGAACACATCTCCTGAACAAAATAAGAAAGCCTTCCCTCTTAAGTCCTAAGTGGTAGCCAGATCCAGTCCCCTCAAAGAGGGGCACTAAGACAAGACACACCCAGCCAGCTGGAACAGCCAGATCCGTGCTGGCCATCAGCACTGTGACAGATGTCCATGCCAGCTTGCCTACACTTCAGATCATTCATTCAAGTGTTTTTTGAGTGAGAGCCAGAAGCATGGGTGGCACTTCATTTGAGCTTAGAAAAAAAAAATATTGCCCACTTTATTATTATTTTATTTTATTTTATTGCTCTGGTCCAAAAAACTCACAAAACAAGAAAATATACTTGAGCTGACAAAGATGGCATTTCTTGGGATTCTTGGTTGGACATTCAGGTAACTTGTGTCTACACCTAACCTAGCCTTGCATATTAATAGCAACTTTGACTCTTGAAAAAGGTGTGTCTGCCATCTGCTCTTATGACGGTACATACACCCCATGGTGCTCTTGGCTTAGCTCCTGGGCTCGGAGGTAGAAGGCATCCCAGAGTTCTCTCTGCCATCTGGAATTAGCATAATATTTTAAACTTTTTATTCTACATTAATACTGGAACATGTCCATCAGTTCAACAAGCTTAACCAAGACCGACCTACTATGAGCGAGAGATATATAGTTTAGGCTAAAGGAAACCATATTATTTCTGTACAAAAGACCCTCATTCTAGCAAGAAAAAAATCTTCTACTCTTTGGTCATCGTGTGGAGCTGCTGATTTATTGCTCACAGATGGACAAACACCAGTCTGTCAGGGGCACATCCTTACCAGCTTGTGACTGGCTCCCAGCATGTGTAGAGACAGTGTAGGCTGCCTGCAGTCCAGACACCAGTCACATGAAACTAGACCTGTGGTCCGCCCACTCCATTAGAAGGAAGAAAAGAAAGGGAGATAGTGAGGGGAGAGAGATAGTAAAGGCAGAAGAGACACAGCCTATCTTCTGCGCGGTGTCTTACAGGTCTTTGAAAAGGAAAGGAAGTATTGATCACTTGTTGCACTCTTTAAAAGCAATCCCAAGGGATGTTCTGGGTGAGTATGTGGACTTAGCGAAGTTCTTAGCCCCATACACATTCTTCATTCAAGACTACTGTGCCCTTCTGACAGACTGAAGATGCCATAAATAGCTCTATCAGCGCACCCCCTCACAGGCCACATGTCTTTGTTCATTCTCCTTGGACTTTCCAGATCTCCTTGAAGGACCTTCTCACCAAACACCCACAGCAGAAGTTCAGCCTGGGACCCCACATTCCCACTTAGTGTGAATCATATATTCTTACCTTTTCTCTGTCTCTCGAGCGTGCACAGGTACGCACGTGCGCAAGTGCATGTGTGCACTCATGTGTATATGTGTGTGTGTGTGTGTGTGTGTGTGTGTGTGAGAGAGAGAGAGAGAGAGAGAGAGAGAGAGAGGGAAGGAGGGAGGGAGGGAGGGAGGGAAGGAAGGAGGGAGAGGGAGAAAGGGAGAGTTAATATTAGTATTTGAGATGGGAATAAAAGAACGGATGTTTGCCTTGGCTAAGCTGTCTAGTCAGATGGGTTTTTATGACAGACAGACTGCTGTCATTAAACACACTAAACCTCATGAATTTATTGTTATGCAATCTGTTATGACACTGTAGGATGACACAGCATCTTTGTCTATGTTTCTGACACAGCATCTTCAGGACTCCTGGTCTGGCTTCCTTGAGAGACATCTTGCTCCACTTCCAACTGTGCCGGGCCTGAGATGGAAGTTGTCTTATTTTCATGCAGTCATGTAGCTGTGAGAGAAGGGGATGATGGATGAATGTGGGTGCAAGTGAAAGTGGCTGCAGCTGGTTTCAAGAAGCTTCAGAAAGTTGAGCAAAAGTCTCCACAGATCAGCTAATGAACTAGTCCAAGAAAAGCTACCTGGGTCTGGAGCAGGAAATAGGTCAGGTCTAGGTGCAAGCAGATGAGTGGGCAGGCACAGCAGGCTGCTCCAACCTGCAAGGGGACAGCGTGGGGGAGGGAGGCTAATTAATCCAAGAAGGTGAGTTTGTGGGACTTGAGGCACACAGATATTAGATGGTAGGTTGGTATGCAGTCAGGGTATTACAATGTTTGGTGTTTATCTCTTTATGGAGTCCAGGTGGGAGAGGTACACTCTTTCTTCAGTCTGGCATATCAGTTCGGGGGTGAGGGGGGCTTGCTTTCCTTCGACAATCTTAATGCATTTGTGTGCCTCTATAATCTCAATTCATTGCCAATAAATTTACAGGTCAGCTCCCTTTCCATTCCCATGAATAAGCCATGTATCCGTGTGTACTGGATGGGTGGTGCCTGGCAGATGGTACAGTTTCTGGGTCCACCCAGAGGCTGCAATCTTCCTCTGCCTTCAAAATGGAGGAAAAAAAAAAAAACCTGCTTGTAAAATGCAGTTTCCCAAGGCAAAGCACAGCCTGAAGAAGCATGGCTTTATACAACACAGAGTAAATGTAGAGCAGTGCACAGCCTGATCTCAAACTGCTCTCTCAGCGACAGAGGGTGGCCTCCCAGGCAAACAAAAGACCCAGTCACATGCAATCCCTTCCCAAGCAGAATGTCCTGCTCGCAAAGCTCATGGCTCTCTCTTCCCATGGGGAAAATGGTCTTCTCCCCTAGGTTGTTTCTCTTTGCTTTGGAAAAAAAAAAAAAAAAAGGAGTGAAGAGGGAGAGGAGGGGGAGGAGGAGGGAAGAAGGGAGGGAAGGAGGGAGAAGGGGAGACCTACTGACCCTGAAAATCTTTCTCCTACCTTCTTCCTAGACAAATCCACTTCGTCACCTTTCCTTGATAGCAGGGTGATAATTAATGTTCTCCCCAAGAGAGGTTTCGTTTTTCCATCAGAATCACCTATTAATTTGCTGGGTTCTTCTGATTAAGCGTCGAGCCTGTCGGAGTGGGCGTCGAGCCTGTCGGAGTGGGCGTCGAGCCTGTTGGTCGGTGTGGGCTCATCATTCTGCACATCCTTTCATTTTCAACAACTAAATCAAGGCCCCAACCAACCCAGACATTTTCAATTTCCTCTCTCACCATGTGGATGTTCCCACATCTTTTAATAACATTCTGAAGGCAGCTCCTGTCTCCCTGAGCAAGCTGATTTTGCTTCCTAAAATCTCCCCTTCCTTCCCCCTACTTACTATAGAGGAAGGTAATGGTTTGCATTGGTGCCTGGAAGTGGAAACCTGAAGACTGCCTGCTTGAGAGGGTGGCCTCACGCTGCCATGGGTATCTACCCACTGATTCAAAGTCTTCCTCTTGCCAGGTGTTTTGTGTGTGTGTGTGTGTGTGTGTGTGGGTTCTCCTGGGATGCCCACACCTAGGCACACTTTTCCACACTAATGTTGCTGACAGATAGGTGTGGCTTCACCATGCTGCTGCACAGAGCCATCTGACAATAGAACCTTCCCTTCTCAATATATTGGCACAGAAAACATCAGATGAAAACCCAAGGATAAGGAAGCAAATATCACCTGTATTCCTAGTTCCTGAATGCCCAGAAATACATTCAAATGAGCTGGGAAGAGCCAGGCAAGCCTCCAGACCTCAGTAAGCAAGTACCAGGACTGTATCTGTCCCCTGACAGGATTTACGTAGGCTCAGAATCAGTTGCTTACAGTGTTTGTGACCATTCTCCCCCACCCCTACCCCACATCCTGAACCAAAGTCCAACAGGCAATGGGTGTCCTGGGGCTCAAGCAATGAGTCCTGGCTTTGTCCTCAATCTGTCAGCAGGACTTTCTGTACAGGATGGGACTTTCCAGGTGAGACAGGGTCCAGAGTATCATGGAATCGAGTCAAAAATTCTGTCAATTTGTGTCCCCTCCCTGGACCCACTTCCTCTCATCTGGGTTCCCTCTGCACTCTCCCCAAAGGGGCATCTACTGCCTAAAAATTACTTGGCTTATAAATATCTGCATAGATGGGTATAGTTGTGTAGGCATATAAGTCTGCACATGTGTGTTATGTGCTGTGATGAGCAACTGCATGGACCAGCATCCCACAGTGTTGCCGGTCTGCTGCTGTCAGTCAACATCGCCCTGGACATTACTACTGTATCCTGCAGTGCCTCTTAATAGACTGTGGGAACTTGGGATGGAGCTGCTGGCCAGAGATGGCCCTTAGTGCTCTGCTTACCCTCTGATTCATCATTCACACCAGCACACAGGCAGCTGCAGTAACTTCAGATCTGAGCGCTCAGCCTCACAAAGCTTGCTGTAAATCAGGAGGGTAGAGGCTGTGGCTGGGAAGGAAAACCTGGCTCCTTTCGTCTTGTTTCTTCCAATCAAGCTGTGGGGTTTTCTGGGTGGGGGAAGGTCTGTGTCTCCCGGCCTTCTTCCACACGTTCACGCTCTTCACAGATGTCTGGTGTGAATGGCTGCCTGCTGGCTATTGGCATCTTAAAAATGTTTATATGTGGAATCCCCAGACCGTTATCTCCCTTCCACACAGGGCCCACTTGAGCAGTCAGCCAGTTACCCTCCTATTGACTTTCTTTCTTCCTGTTGATAAGACTGACAGGAGAGTCTCTGCTGGGAAGTGCATCCCCTCCCCCCATCTCTGGAGAGCAGAGGGGCCTTGCCATGGCCTGCATCTGTGAGGCAGAGAACATCAGTGGGGCCCAGGCAGGAAAAGGCCACACGTGGAAGTGTAAACGAGGACTTGTTTTGTGCAACAGATGCAAACCCAAGGCAGGCTTTGGAAATTCTGTGGGCAGACACGCCTTTCCAGTTTTTTTTTTGCAAGCCACAAATATAAAAGAAGGCTTCAAATATGCTTCTCGGGTTCATAAATCACAATGAATTTGATCCCACATGGTCATCCTGCTGGCTAGATACCTGAGCAGAGATCTCACGTGGCCATCAGACAAGTAGGAAACCAGTTAGAGACCATGCGATACTCCAGAGGCAGTGAGGTTGTGGTCACTATTGTGTGGTGGTTTGAGGGAAATGTTCAGGACAGACTGGAGGATTTGCACACTTGGTCCCTGGTTGGCATTCCTGTTAGGGGAGGTTAGGAGGTTAGGAGGTACGGCCTTGCTGGAGGAAGTCCATCACTGGGGGCAGGCTTTGTGGGTTTATAGCCTCACTCCCCTTCCCAGAATCCTGCTCTAGCCACTTGCAGCCCTGCCCACAGAGCACTGTGGACTCTCACCCAGAAATAAACTCTTGCCTCCCTGGGTTGCTTTTGGTCATGGTGTTTCCTCAGAGCAACGAAAAATAACTTTCAAAACTGTCTGACAGGAAAACAAACAAACAAACAAAGCAACTCGGGGGAGGCAAGGGCCATTTGGGATCATGATTCCAAATGGACTCATTCCATTTGGTGAGGAGGGCATGGCAAAATCCATGACAAGGGAAGCTTAGGGTGGAGGTGCCTCACGTGACAGAGGACCAGAAAACAGGGAGTTGCTAAAACCCAAGGCAGGCTCATCTTCAAAGGCCCAGTCCTAAAGGCCTCCTTCCAGCAGCTAGACCCCACCTCCTACAGGTTTCCACAGGCTCCCAAACAATGTCACCACATGGGGACCATATGTTCAAAATATGAGTTTGTGGGGTACAAGTCAGACCAAACAGAGGTCCTCAAAGAGGCTGCAGCGATAAGGCAGAGAGAAAGGAATGCCCTCAGGAGCTACAAAGGAGGCTAAGTTAGCAATATTACCTGGGGAACTGGGCAGTTGTGCTATGACTAAAAGTGTGTGTGTGTGTGTGTGTGTGTGTGTGTGTGTGTGTATCTCTGCACATGTGTGGGATTGGAGCCTAAAGCAAGTTGAGAGAGGAAAGAGTTTATTTGGCATATGGGTATCAAGGGAAACTGAAGCAGGAACTGAAGCAAAGACCACGGAAGATTGCTCTTTACTGGCTCACTCCAAGACTCACATTCAGCTCCTTTTCTTATATAGCCCAGACCCATCTGTCTAAAAAGGGTGCTGCCCACAATAAGTCTGGGTGCTCCTATATCAATTAGTCAAGAAAATGCTCAATGACCAATCTGATGGAGGCGAATTTTTAAGGTTCCCTCTTTCCGATGAGTTGACAGCTGAAGCTAGCTATAACAGTGTGGCTTTTGAGCATATTGATCTAGGTGCTTTTGGACACACCTGAGAGGAGAAAGTACCAACAAGTTTAGGCTGGATGTGATGATGATTTAGGAATGGAACCCAACGGTGGTCGTGGAAACGTTAAAGACTCAGGACCGTCCCCATTGGAGATGCACATATAGAGAAGAGAAGAGATTCAACCTCTTTGGGTTTCTGTGGCAGGAGGAGCCCCTGAAGACAGAAAAGATATCATACACATCAGAAACCACAAATCCAAACAAAATGTGGGGGCTCAGCAGAGGGCATTTCAGAGGATCTGATTGTTAGTGCGAAAGTCAGCTGAGTTATTCTGGAAGGTAGAAAATGAGGTTGCAGAAACAAATATCACTCAAGAGGGAAATGTCAAAGCTATTTGCTGAGCTTGTGTGAGGGAATGAGCTACCAGCACTGTGTTGCAACAGAGATTCAAAGGCAGGCAAGGGTGGGGAGCTTTGCAGTGAGGAGTATTCCAATTCAGGCTGCCTGCAGTATGGGAGACACTGGGGGAACCGGAGATGGGCTAACTGGAAGTGGGTCATCCTGTGGGACTCCTTAAGGGGCACAGTTGGCTTTCTCTGGTGGTTCCCGAGTTAGAGATAAGGATGGAAATTAAAGAAGCCTCCCGTATTACTCAAATTAGTCATGGACATTTGGTTGAATATTCTAGAAGTTACTCTTAAGCTTCTAGGATTGTGACCAGAGAAAGTAACCTGTAGATCTGGCTTTATAGCAATCTGGCTTCCTGAACAATTTATTATTGTTACGTATTAATGTGGTTTCCTTGACATGAAACTATGGGTCATGTGTCAGAGTCTTGTTTTTCCAATACATCCTAGCCATTATCCCTTTAATCTTTCAGGATACACTCGGTTAGTCTCCTGGGAACTTGGTAAAAGTTGCAGACATGCTGTCAGGGCAGAAAAGGAGACAATCCTGCAGCCAAAGGTAGGTTAGTAGGAGAGAACTGAACAATAGCAACTTCGTTTGACCATGGTTTCAGGTGACATGGGAGTCTTCAGGCTGAAGATCCAAACCTCTAAGACTTACTGTCCACGAAGCATGGGCAGTTGTGAAGCTCTGGGGGAGGAGCAGTTGCTAGGGTATCACCAGGGCCTGAATGGTCAGTTTCTCCTGGCCTCTTTATGCAGTAGTTCCACTTTCTAGGTAATCAGACTGTTCTGGAATAGGGGATGTTATGACCTATAGTCAAATGGAGTGGATCTGAAAAAACTTGTGGAAATTTCTCTTACACAGAAAGGTGGGATAAAGCTGTAGTAATCCTTGCTGGCTTTGTGGCTGATTTGTGGGAGGGGAAATAAGCAATAATCAAGGAACTCTCCCTGCCTCCCGAATTTTACATTTGAAAGGTACATTAAAGGCAAGACAACCTCACAAATAAAGTAGTGATCTCAGTGAGTATAAATAAGAAGGTAAGATGTTCTGAGAGGGTCTTTGTGGAACTTCAGTGGGAGAAGGAAGCAAGATCTTGTTGGCACTAGCCTCTGGGGATTTTGGAGAAGGAATGGGCAGACCGGGTGGGTTTGGTGAGCTAAGAAGTTATTTATCTTTATCCCTGGGGTGAGAGAAGGTTACTGATAGGCTTTAAGCAGAAGGTAGGGCTGATGTGGCAACATTCCTCTTTCTCAGAGAACACTCTGGCTACACTCTAGAAAGGTCGGGAGCCGGTGTTGGGAAAGCAGGGCAGACTGTGATGCCAGCAAAAAAGGGTCACTAGTGGGTGAAGGCCGGGGAAGTCAGACAGACAGACAGAGACACACAGAGAGAGTCAGAGGTAGAGGGATAGAGGTAGAGAAGATAAAAAGAGAGACACAGAAAGACAAAGAGAGACAGAGGGTCAGAGACAGATGGACAGAAAGACAGAAAGACAGAGACAGAAAGACACACAGAGATAGTCAGAGAGACAGGGAGAAGACAGAAAGAGAGACACAGAGAGAGAAAGACAGAGAGAGACAGAGAGTCAGAGATAGAGGGACAGAAAGACAGAGACAGAGGGACAGAGACAGAAAGAAACAGAGGGACAGAGAGATGCATAGACAGAGAGTCAGAGGTAGAGGGACAGAGAGAAAGAGACAGAGAGACAGAGACTGAAAGAGACAGAGAGATACATAGACAGAAAGGCAGAGAGAGCCAGAGCCAGAGAAAGACAGAGACAGAGAGACAGAGACCCAGAGAGATAGAGAGACAGAGAACAGACAGAGACCCAGAGAGATAGAGAGACAGAGA
>NW_022196898.1:6092217-6122142 GCF_008632895.1 Mastomys coucha
AGACAGAGACCCAGAGAGATAGAGAGACAGAGAGCAGACAGAGACCCAGAGAGATAGAGAGACAGAGAGCAGACTGAGACCTCTGCCCAGAGTTTCCATGTTCTTATCGTCATCAAAGCAAGAGTTCAGAAGTGAGATCAGGAAGAATGGAGTAAGTTAATCACAGCACAGCACTCTAGAGGAGTGAAGGGGGGTCACCAGTCTGAACAATAGCTACCATGGCTTTTCAAGTCATGTTCTTCAAAGGAACTTAAAAGATTAAGTGAAAGTGTTTGGGTATGCTTATTTTTATCTAAAAAAGTTTTTTTAATAGGTGGGATTATAAGGCGGCTTATGGAATGAACTAAAGAGGTTTACAGGCTGATAAGATTAAAAAAAGACTGGTCAAAAAAGAATTCTTATTACACTAGGTCACATGGAGTGTGTTTTTATTGTAAATGTGATCTGTAATCCTATTTGTGCATTTTTTTTTCAAAAAGAGATTATATAGTCTTTTGCAGGCAGCTTTTTTTTTTTTCCTTTTACAGTTCCTGGTTTATGAGATGAGAGTTTCTCTTCCAATGTTCCCTTAATTTCCAGTCCCCCTTTCTGTCTCAAGAAGAAAGGCACTACTTCTAGGTAGTGCCAGTGGAAGATGAGAAAAACGGATGTTTAGACACTGTTGTTAAAAGTGACTTGAACAAGCTGGGCATGGTGATACACACCTTTAATACTAGCGTTCAGGAGGCAGAGGCAGGGGACCCTCTGAATCTCTGAGTCTGATCTAAAAGCAAGTTCCAGGGTGGCCAGGGCTACACAGAGAAAGCCTGTGGGGAAAAATAAAAACAAAACCAGAAACAAACAAAAACAAAACCAGAAACAAACAAACACGTTGCTTTTGTTTTTGTTTTGTTTTTGCAAACAGGGTTTCTCTGTGTAGCCTTGGCTGTCCTGGTCCTCAATCTGTAGACTAGATTGGCCTTGAACTGAAAAATCCACATCCCTCTGCCTCTGTAATGCTGGGATTAAGGTGTGAGCTGCCACCACACCCTGCAGATATGAGAGGTTTTGATCAGCAACGATCAGAGTTTGTCCTGCCTACAGAAGTGGGTGTGCCCCATCTCCAAGACTGGGTGGTTGGAGCAATGGATGTGCACACTGACCTTAACTTTAATTGTATTGTTTTTTAGGTGGCATTGAAATACCCAAGAGACTCAAATATGCAGTAGGATATGAATGGGCAGGCCAGAAGAGTTTCAAATGTAGAAGTGGTGGTATTGATTGTCTTGTTGCTGTACAAAATACCTGGAAAGGCAACTTAAGGAGGGAAGGGTTAACGTTAGCTCAGAGCTCAAACACAGGCTCATCATGGGGGAGTGGTCACAACTGCACACCTGTGAGGCAGTTGGTCCTACAAGAAAAAAGCAAGCAGAGATTTAGTAATGCATGTCCCTCGTGTACACATAGGTGATGCCCAATGGAAAATGGGTGAGTTTCAAAGTGGCTTGGAGTTCTGAACAAGTGCGTGGTGGCTCATGCTTCTTTCTCCGTGGATGAGACTTGGGCTCAATCTTTACGTAGATAAACAGATGCATGATGCTTTCTTCCCATCTCAGCATAGTGCTGTGCTTATAAATGGCTTTTTGGGGTTGTTTGCTTTTGTTTTTTTTTAAGGGGACATTTTTGTTTGTTCTTATGCATTGAGATATTAATCCCACTCATGTTTTTTTTTTTTGGTTCTTGTTTTTTCTTTTTAAATGAAAGGAAAGAATGCTAAGAAAAGGATATTGTGGAAAATTGGTCCCTTGTGGCACACAAAAGGAAGGAGCAAGTCAGTTATACTTTTCCTAATAGGAGTACAAAGTTAACAACAAAATAAAGAACATACTAAAAATGACAGAAAGGGCAAAATCCTGTCCCTCCTAAGGTTTATAAGTTATGTTAGGGCTCAAGACACAATATCCCCAAATACAGAAGCTTGACATACTGAATATTTTAAGCCTAAGGAAATGGAGAAAGTCAGAGGAGCAGAAAGTTCACTCTCTGATGTGCCTTTCTCCCCTGAAGCAGTTCATAAAATAGGTCATAAGATCACAGAGAGGGCTCCTCCTTCTGCTTGGAAGTCAGTGAGAGTGGCAACCAGCACACTTTCGTCAGCACCGTTATATCAAACCCTCTGGCCTGCCAGTCACACCCCAGCACAGCGACCCGGGAAAGTCATTCTCCCTGAATATTTGGGTCTTAGTTTCTGAAGTCTTCTATGTGGCATAAATGTTTTTTGTCAATACACATTTATGCTTTTCTTTAGTTAATCTGACTTGTGTTATCCGTAAATGGGTGGAGAGTATATCTGTTTTAAAGTAAATATACTATAAACACAAGTCTCCATTGTTCTCATTGTGTATTGGATTCCATCAATAGGTCACTCTTCCTTTCCAAGGGTTCATCTGAGAGGTGCACGTGGGCATCTGTCTGTCAGTGAGGCAGCTGCACCTCTTACAATGGAACTAGCAGGACTGGCTGTCCCTTCTCATTTACCAGGCTACCTCACGTGGCAGCTTTCCAAGGCGGGGAAAGGAAGTGCACCAGTCTCTTGAGGTCCAGGCTCAGAACCCGATCGTCATTCCTGCCATCGTAGGTTGATCAAAGCAAGCTGTAATGCCAGGCAAGATTTAAGGGGTAGAGAAAGAGAAGACCTACAGAGCTACATTGAAAACAGATGTGGCTACAAGGAAGAGAATAATTGCAAACAATCTACCACGTCATCAGTTTTAAGACGTACCATTGTTATACGATCTGTAACTCTAAGATGACTGTAAGTGGGGAAAAAGCTGTCCAAGGACAAGAGACACCAGTGATTGTCAGATACATTTCAATACTAATGATATTCAAGTGTAGAAAATATATATGTCATAAACCAGTGAAATACACCAGTTAGAAAGTCATAACTTCTGGAAGAAAAAATATGTAACTGGGCGAGGTGTTCTGGGAACAGGAGAGCTGAGGTTAGTGCAGTGCCCAGGATAGACTTCACTGAGAAGAGTGGAGCCAAGGCTATGAACACCTGATCGAGGTTTGCAGAGGGCTGGGGATGCCCAATGGTACAATCCAGAAGGAAGAATCTGCCTGCCTGTTCACAAAATGGAACTTGTACTGAGGGAGGAGAGAGAAGAAAGAGACAGTATCCCTGACCTGCCCATCTGATAAAACCCAGAATCAAATGGCAAAAGAACTTCACTTGAGATCTCAGAAATTGTAGTTTTAGAAGAGTTGGGTTCAAAGAGCTCTGGTTCAGTGCCCTCAAAGCTGCAGAGAAAGTTGGGCTTTAGGGAGGAACTGAAGAAGAAGGTTGCTAATGAACAAAGGCAGGTGTTATATCTCAGGACCTTTGTGATCAAGACAAAACAAAAGACAAAATATTTAGACTCAGTAAGTATGTTCACTAAACAATACTCCAGTAACGCCTTGGTAGATACCTCCAGTCTCTGGACATAGTACAGTTATTCCTTCAAGCTGAGCACAGTCAGAGGACCACCTACTGAGATAGCAGCTTCGGTCTTAGTGCTGTGGGCATCCCTCGCCTTTACTGGCCTCCAGACACCACTGAGAAAGACCTTCAGTGTTATTTGCTTTAAAAATTGCTTCTTTCAGAGCTAGAGAGATGGCTCAGTGGTTAAGAGCACTAACCGCTCTCCCAGACATCCTGAGGTCAGTTCCTAGCAAGTACTTGGTCGCTCGCACTCATCTGTAATGGGTCCTTCTTCTGATGTCTGAAGACAGCAATAGTATACTTACATACACAAAATAAATATTTTTAAAAGTTTTGGGTTTTTTCCCTTCTCACAGAGGTGATGCAGAGGGAGATGGTGATGACTTTGAGTTGGGAAAGGGTTAGCGAAGTAAACTTCAAGACTGCGATGGGGTCACTCTGCTGCTGCAAAGCCAGTGGGAGACGGTCACAGTGGTCCATAAACGTGATGGTAGTTTACCTTGGGTGACAGTCACGGTGAGTCATTGTGGCTCTGCATTGAAGAGAGGGGTCAAAGATCTCCTTTGGGTGGGTGTGAGCTGTGACAAAGCAGGATGGCCCCATAGCAGTCTCATCCTAGGATAATGGAGAAAATGGAAGACATTCACTGTGGTGAGACTACTCATACAGGGCATGAGATTGGGTCTTACATTTCCTAAGTGGAAAGTTTGACTTTTTGTCTACTCAATACTTAAGTGTGTTTGTTTAACACTCCTTTCTCAAATGAACGCACATCCACGGATTCCCACTGCTCTCCCCCTTTTCAAAGAAGCTTCCTTTTATAGCAGATGCAGATTATCACAGAGAACCACAGCTGGTCAAAGTGCAGAAAGGAAGTGGATCATCCGCCCACACACTGGGGATCTACAGCACAATCCCCACCCTCAAGGCTGAGAAAACTTTGCAGAAGAGGCCGCAGAAGGTTTGTAGGAGCCATGGCAGAGAGGAAGCCTGATGGAAGGAGATCTTCTGGATGTGTCAGGGTTGCTACACCCAGAAACTCTCAGCAATGTGGCTGCCTGCACAAGACCACACTAGTCAACTTCTAGGATGGAAGGGGGAAGATTCACAAGACCCCACCCTTAGCGGAGGAGCGACAGGCAGTCACAGCCGCTGACGGAGGGAGAGCCATGTTTTCTTCAGAAAAGAATCCCCTGTCAGTTCTCCAGGCCGCAGTGGTTGACCCCGCACCTGTATGCAAGCAGACAACACCAACCAGACTCAGAAGGCTGTAAGGCAATGGCAACAGTAACAGAGACATAAATTTGGGAGGGGATTTTGAGGACTGCCAGTATGGCTTCTGCTAAGAGCTTCTGTAATATTTTTGATCTCTACTGTTCCCCATTTCTGCACAGAGTTCCAATTCCGTGGCAAATAGGAATTGTCTTATTTCTTTTTATTAAGACAACTCTTGGTGAACTCCCAGAGAAGAGCAGATCAGAATCAAGGGCTTCCTGTGGCTCTCAGGTAGACAAACACAGCATTAGTTACTCTTATCTCTGTAACAAAAAACGCCTGAATCTAGAAACAGGTGCTAGGGGTTGGGGTGGGGTATTTTGGCTCACAGTTGTCAGAGAGTCTGCTCACCACCATGATGACGTCACTGAGAGGCTCATAGCAGCAGAAGTGTGTAAAAGGCCTCAAACTCTCAGATGAATCCAAAAGTCGAGAGGGTGCATACCAGAACAAAGACAAACTTCCAGTGACCTCTTTCTAGGCATGCCCTATTTCCCAAAGTTTCTACAACCTTCTAAACAGTGCCACTGTGTAGGGACACACATAAACCTTGGGGAGGGACATTTCTCATTCAAACCATTGCAGTGTCTATGTTCTTGGAAATCTGTACATCCCCAAGTCTATGGGACAGAGTGTCTGCTTGAGACCCCACCTCTACACCCCTTTATCTGCTTCATCTGTGTCCTTTCTAATATCCTGTACAAGAAATGGGTTAATCTAAGTAAATTGTTCTCTGGGTACTATGAGCTATCCTAGCAAATAACTAAGCTGGAGGGAAGGATCATAGGAGCTTTGTTTTATAGTTGATCTGAAACACAAGTCATTGCTTAGAACTTATGACTGGTATCTGAAGTGGTGGGGGTGGTCCCACAGGACTGGGCCCCTAAGCTGTAGAATCTAATGCCATCTCTGGGTAGAATGTCTAAAAATTAATTGAATTTGAGGGCAGCCCCTTGGGTTCCCTAGACAGTTACTTGATAGGGCACGGAGGGTGATCCACATACAATATTGTCACAGAAGTACCCTGGGCTAAGAGTGAAAGTAGCAAAAACAGCTTGGTTTTTCCACACCCTTTATGTTCTCATAGCAAAAATCTTGATGATGATCAAGTATGTCCTTAGTATAAATGCCTGGATTAGAACTTTTAGGACAGTTCGTATGTGTGCATGTTTATGGGCTTGGGACTGACTCAAGTCCTTGTGCCTATTTGAAAAGCCCTTACCCGGCTGAGCTTCCCCCCTTTCCCAGTGCAGCCTGTGTATTTTAAATATGATTGATACATGCGGTAAAAAAAATGTTGTTCCAAAGACATACTTCACTTCACGTTTTCATCTCAATGAACATCTATTTTCTTGCACCCTTGGTTAAGGTCATGCTCAGTCAGGGACTGAGATTAGGGCAAATATTTCTTGGGCTGAAAATAATTTTACTCTCCAAGCAACAGAAACTGAAGGAATGGCCACTATTCCCTCTACCATGATACTGTTTGCCTTCTTAGAGGATCTGATTTCATTCTTGAAATTATGCCAGGTAGGTGCTAAGAAATGAACCCAGGATCAAAAGGCTAGTAGCATCATCAAGGTATAAATCCTGGACCCAATAGTTTGGATACCTAGGACAGACACGCATACCTAAATATATTTGAATTCACAGAAAGTCACAGAACACCCTTGGGGAGGGGCAGTGGTCAACACCTTAGGAGTGACCAAGAACAAAGATTTAAAACAAACAAACAAAAAACAATCTCACAAAAAAAAAAAAATCTAACAACAGCCCTGTTCCTCTGGGGGATGGAAACAGAACCTGTAGAGCATTCCAGTTTAAATAATGACCAGGAAGGGACAGGCAACAAGAGTCTGTTGATACTTTAAGAGCCACTGAGGGGTTTTGTTCAGCCAGAACTGAGAAAGCTTGAAAAGAAGAGATTAGAGGCTGTCTTTCCTCAACTGTACGGAGGGAAGAAATGAGATCATGAGCTTTACAGGAGAAGAGAACTAATGGAGTAACTATGGCTGTGGAAACCTGGCCTATGATACTGGCAGAGTCACTATTAGTGCTTAAATCACCAAACTGGGAAGACTGAGAGGAAAGGATGTATACATGCCCGTATGAAAATCAACCATTACACTTCAAAGCAAAGGCTTTCCTGGGGCTTTCCAAGTGCAATTGGCAACAGCAAGCATGATCAGAGCAATATTGCACTGCATGTCGCTGGGCATTTAAACACTACAGATGAGCCAAGAGCTGCCGTGAGGTCACAGGGAAATATGCTAGTCTATAGCAAAAGTTAAAGAAAGGAAACTCTGTGCATTAGTCAGTTTCCTGCTACTGTAACAAAATACCTGAGGTCATCAATATACAAGAAGGATTTGTGTTAGCTCCTGCTACAGTTTTGTTGGTTCTATTTGTTTGTTTGCTTTGCTTTGTTTTGTTTTGGGGAATGTTTTTTTTTTATTGATTTTGTTATGTGGCAATTTCATTAATCTAATATATTTTAGTTACTCTTCAATAACTGCTCCTTCTTATCTCTCCCACACCTTTATCTACTTTCTGACATCCTTGCTAGCCCCCCCCCCCCCATGGTTCATACTTTGGGGTTGATTTCAGGACTGAAGGCCATCTATGCCACCATTGAACTAGGGCTATTTATTGTAACCTGGTACAGTCGCCAGTGGGTACAAAACTGAAGGCAATGATTCCTTTCTCCCTGAGTCTGTCAGCAGCAAATAGATTAGCAATGACGGGTAAGGAATCCTAAGCCCCTGCTCCAGCCATGCCTGACTGTTAAGGGTCCCATTTTTTTTTGTTTTTTTTTTGCACAGACATGGTATAGGGTGGCCTCTGCAACTTCTGTGATTTCCTAATGGCAATGGCTGCATCATGCACAGAAGATAGCATCTCCAGCCCTTCTCCCTACCAGTCAGTTCTTACATTTTTTCTACCTCTTCTTCTTGATGGTCCCTAAGCCTTAGAGGGGATGGCATCAATATCTTGTTTAGAAGTGAACATTCATGTGTCACTGATTCTCAGCATCTGTGCAGCATGAGTCTCTGTATTTACTGTCATCCCCTGGGAAGAGGCTTCTCTGAGTAAGGGCAGGAATACCATTTGTCTATGGACAGTGCATTTAGAAGGTAGCTTAATGCTTAATCTAGCTGAGCAATAGTACTCAGTTTCCCCCAGGGCCATGATCTCCTGGGGCACCGATCCTCCTTGCCATGGGTTGTGCTGTGGAGCAGAACGTAAGCCAGGCTCTTCCCTGTGCACTGGAAAAACAGACTAGGTATTTTCCTTTCTGTCATTTCTCAAGGGAAGATTTAAAAACCCATACTTTTGTATTTTGCTTTTTAAAAGCTTACTATAATGGTGACTGGAAAGATGGCTCAACAGTCAAGAGTGTCCCTTGAAAGCACAAGTACCAGAGTTCAATTCCCAGAGCCCACATCAAAAACTAATCACAGTGATGCACACTTATAACCTCAGCACTGGGGAGGAAGAAGTAGGTAGATTTCTAATGCTTACTGGCCAGTCTTTCTGTCCTACATGGTAAGCCATAGGCAGAAAGGAGACCCATTTCAAAGAAAAGGTGGATGGTGTCCAAGGAATGGCACCCAAGATTTCCTCTGGTGTCATACCTCTATACACACACACACACACACACACACACACACACACACACACACCAACACATGCAGCTATGCACACACATGCATCCTTGTGGCAATAGACAACCTATTTTGTTACAGAGTCACAAGCCTTTTCTTAGCTCTTATGTTCTGGGAATTGAGAGGGGGAAGCGAATCCTCTCTGATCAGGCCTCCAGTTTATGCCCTCACTTAAAAGTAAGCTTATTTGGCTCCCTAAAGGCCCCATCTTCACATACAGCCAAAATGAGAATCACAGCTTCACCATCAACTTGTAGAGCAGAGTGTGGCAAAACACGCAGGCAAACCCAGCACTGGGGAGACTGAGGCAGGAGGATCACAAGTTCTAGGACAACTTGACCTACACCTAGGGACCCTGTCTTAAGGAAACCTGGAAAAGTAAACAAACAAACAAACAAACAACAATAAAACTAAACCAAAGCAAGTAATGAAGACCCATGAACTTGTCGGCAAAAGGAAATACAGTGCGTTAGCTCATAACAGAGATTGTGCAAAGTCGGCAGGGCACTCAGAGGTGCTTTCAAAAGCACACAGGAACCCACACTTTACGCCACAAAGTGAGTTCTTCTAAGTGCAGCCTGTCCTGTCCTGTCAGTTCACACACACAGGAATCTAACAGGCTGTATCTGTGTAGCTTTGAGTTTTGTGCCTGCCTTTGTTATTTACCAGTAGCAAGCCAGTATATATGTGCCAGATGTACTCACAGTGCTTGGTCCTGGTGTGGCTGCAGAATCCATGAGAATCCTTGTCTCAACAAGGCCTCCATGCACCAAACTAAAACCAAATGCCCAGATTCTCAGCCCAAACACGAAAATGTCATAGTATGCCGGGCAGTGGTGGCGCATGCCTTTAATCCCAGCACTCGGGAGGCAGAGACAGGTGGATTTCTGAGTTCGAGGTCAGCCTAGTCTACAGAGTGAGTTCCAGGACAGGTAGGGCTATATAGAGAAACCCTATCTCAAAAAAAGAAAAAAAGGAAAGAAAATGTCATAGTATGACAAGTCTTCTTACACCAAACACTGCTGCTGGGTCTTAGCAAGGAGATGTCGGCACAGCTGGAAACTGTGCCTCAGGGTCAGGGAAACTTGGGCCCCATAAGTCAAACACTAAAAGGACCAGAAGCAATAGACATGTTGCCCTCACACAAGACCATTTGGTAGAAGGCTGGTGACAGGATTACAGGTTGCCAAGTGACAATGCTGAGCTGACCTGAAATTGCTACCTCTCCTCTGCACCACCGGGAGCAGCTTGGCTTGTTGCTTCTGTAAGAGATGGTGGCAGATCATAATGACGGCTTTACTCCCTCCCACCTTCAATGAGAGAAAGAAACAAAAGTCCTACTTACAGGCCAACTGTCTATAAGCACAACTACCCACAATCTGCTTTTCTTTTCTTTTCTTTTTCTTTTTGAGACAGGGTTTCTCCGTATAGCCCTGGCTATCCTGGAACTCAACTTTGTAGACCAGGCTGGCCTTGAACTCAGAAATTCTCCTATCTCTGCCTCTGAAGTGCTGAGATTAAAGGCGTGTGCCACCACTGCCCGGCTCACAATCTGCTTTTCAAGTTGCCATATTAGTTTCTGTCCCTTAAATCCCAAAATAGGACTCTCTGGTGGGAAGGTTTACTCCTTTATATCAACAAATGTTTCCTCCAGTAGAATACTAATCTTGGATCCCTCCCTCAGAATACTGAGTTGACCTTATAACACTCTTTTCAATACCCCAACTTCCAAGGAAACATCTTCTCTGCTGGATCCACAGTCTGGTTTTGCTCCAAGGTTCAATGCTGGTTTTTGAAGAGCGATCCCCATGACTTACTGAGCCCAGTTTCTTCTTCCATGATCTCCTCTTTTCAGTATGCTTCCAAGCTACCTATCCTAGAGACACTTGCACATCAATGTTCATTGTATCTATACAGAATAGCTAAGTCACAGAAACAATTTAGGTATCTGTTAACAAAGGAATGGATTAAGGAAATCAGAGTGTGTGTGCATGCATGTGAGTGTGTGTGTGTGTGTGTGTGTGTGTGTGTGTGTGTGTGTGTGTGTGTACAATTACACAGATGTCTTCTTGGTTGCTTGTCAACTGCTATGATAAAACACCATGACCAAAGCAACTCATAAAAGACAGAGTGTGCTAGCTTATAGTTTCAGAGGCTGTGTTCATGCCCATCATGGTGGGAAGCACAGTGTCATGTAGGCATGCAGTAGCTGAAAGCCTACATCCTGATCCACAGACATGAGGCAGAGAGAGACAGCTGGTAATGCAATGGGCTTTTTAAAAAATCAAAGCCAACACCCAGTGACACACCTCCTCCAACAAGGCCACACCTCGAAATTCTTCCCAAACAGTTCTACGAACTAGGACCCAAACATTCCAATATATGAGTCTATAGAAGCCATTCTTGTTCAAAGCACCACAACAATGGAGTTTCTTTCAACCAAAAAGAGTGAGGTGATGTCATCTGAAGGAAAAGAAATGTAACTAAAGAACATCATATTAAGCAAATTAAATCAATCTCAGAAAGATGAATATATGTTTTCTTTCATTTGTAGAACGTAGACTATGTACATACACAAAACTATATAAGTACTTATGGTATCAGAGTAGATACAGAACATCTTAGGGAGAAAAGCAGGGATGGGGGTGACATGAGAGGTGGAAGGTATGTTGGTTATACACAAAGTACCTTATAGACCCATGGTCTTACAGGATGTAGTATAAAAAGCTTACTATGAAAGACCTCCTTTCCTATCTCTTGAGAAAGATGTACAGATAAGTCATCCTGCTTACAGCTTGAAAATACACTGTGTCAGGAAGCCACAAATTCTACCACTGGGCATAATAAACAGGAGACTAGGAGATATTACCACCAAGAACTTCTATGTGGTTCAACTAGTAGAAACACAAGAGCTAAATACAGGATTTAGGAACCACACAGAACCGGCTGAGTTCAAGTTCTGGCACAATCTTCAAGACTAGGACCACTTACCATCATACTGAGATTCACAGCAAGTTAGGGTGCTTGTCACCAAGTCTGATGACCTAAGTTCAATCCCTTAAAAGCACGTGGTGGAAGGAGAGAACTGACTTCTGCAAGTTGCCCTCTGACCTCTATTCACCTGCCCTGGCAGGCTTCCCTACCCACAAATAACTCGATAAATGTAAACTGGATACACAAGGTTTTAAAAGTCCCCAAATTGCACAGTTAATGTATAAGTAGAATTCTGACAATTACATTCCAGAATTTATCACCAAAGGTTAGGCTAGGCTCTATGAATTCTGAGAATGTTCTAAGGTATCATGTCCCCTATAAGTACTAATGGTTTAACTCCTTTGTTATTAGGGTTGGTTTTGTCTATAAGTTTTGTCTGCTAATTTTCCTGGCTAGAAATCCCGGCATTTCCTGTATATTTATTCCCTCCAGGCCCTGGGCCGATATCTCCTTTGCTTTGTCTCCTTAGCTCTTCCCAGCAGCCTTGTGAGTAAGTGGTGATGGTGGCCAGGTTTTGTGATTGTTAATTTGGCCTTAAAGAGGTTTTGATTTCAATCTTTGTCTGTCTGGTTTCACAGCCCAAGTTTAAAAGTATGTTTGTCCTATTGTAGTTGAGAAGGTTCTTAGTTTAGCAGAGTATCTCTTGCCACTTCAAATGTGGACAGAGTGTAAGGCCCCATACACCTTTGTAGATAATTGGAGATCCAAATCATGTGTATAGTAATAATTTATACATGTATTTTTATATAGTAATCCAAATAGTAGTTGGCTTGCCATGAAAATAGACAGCTTGTCAAATATGATGGCAAGTTGTTCTTGCATGTAGCAACTCCTCCCTCTATTGCCTCAGGTGGGATTTGTCCAAAACAAAGAAGGGGGAAGCTGAGCACCAGCCCTAAGTAGATGGTGCTGAGGACAGGACTGGCTCCTCTATGACATCCAACATAGAGAGAGGAGGGAACCAAGACACAGATCCCTACCCTCAGAAAACAGTAGTAGAGGACCATTTTCAGGTGTTTGCCTTGAGAACTGACAAGAATATAATCGATATATCCTTAGCAGCAAAGAAAACTAGTAAGCGTGGAGCATCCACTTTCCACATCCATACTGATGCCCATGAGCACCATCAGCATCCTTAGCCCATCAGCATCCTCAGCCCATCAGCATCCCTATCAGGACCTGCTAGATCCCTTTAAGCAGAGCATCCAGCAGAGCTCAGGTCAGTCATACCGTTATCAAGTCCAAGGCTGACTGGCCCTGTAGGGCCATGGATGGTTTTTGTGGCTGTGAGGAGGAGACTCCCTGAGCAGCACTACTGCCCCAGACCAACCTGCATCTCCCCTCAACACCTCCAACCAAGTCTTTCCAGCACACTGGGACCTGCATGTGGATAAAGGGAACCAAGCAGCCCCTCAATGCCTAGGAGCCCTCTCCCCCAAGCAAAGGGTTTAAGAGACCCTTTGTTGTTGTTTTCTCCCTTCCCACCTCATTCACTTTTTAAAACACAATTGACAAAACAAACAAAAACAAAGTAAAAGCAAAAACAAATAACAACAACAAAAACCTTACTTTGCATCATATGTCCCAAGCACCAAAAACATGAGGACAAAACCAGGCATGGTTTGTACACCTATAATGCTAGCACTCAAGGTGAGGCAGAATGGTTGCTGTGAGTTCAAAAGTAAAAAGCCCTTCCCCTTCATTTGTGAAGACCTGTAAGAGTTTTAGTTTATATGCTGAGGCAGGATCTTAGAGCTAAAGTGCTTGCCTTGCATGTATTGGCCCTGGGACTCAATCCTAGCATGGTTAAAAAAAAAAGAAAAAGAAAAAGAAAAACTAAAGTCTTGGGTTTATGCATTTTATTATAAGATTCCAATAAAGAATGCATAACAATACACACCTGCAATCCCTAAGGCAGGGGTCTATTGTGTTCAAGACTATCCTGGGCTGCATAGCAAGTTCTAGAATGGCTTAGGTTATACAGTGAAATCTATTTAATCTTGTTTTTTCTTTTGTTTTTCAAAACAGGGTTTCTCTGTGTCACCTCTCTGGCCGCCTTGGAACTCTCTTTGCAGACCAGGCTGGTCTCAAACTCACAGAGAGATCTGCTTGCCTCTGCCTCTTGAGTGCTGGAGTTAAAGGCATGTACCAGCATACCCAGCTGAAACTGTAAGAACTGAGCAAATAGGGATACCTCAAAAAATACCAAGGAGCAAGGAATGTCCATTAAGCCTAAAGACAGAACTTCAGAAGAGTTTACCAAGCAAACATCAGTCCCCAGCAGATGCCCTAATTGTGGGGAGTAATGCCCGGTTCCAGGAACCATCCCCAGGAGGGTGATCTCCCCCCACCCCTCCTACTTGCAATCTGTATTTTGCCTCACCTGGGGCATAAAGGTCAATGAGAACAAAAGACAATGGCCTTCACCAATGAGAGACAACCAACTCATGCTGTAAACCTATGTACTGAAAGGTATAAAAAGTGTGTGTGCTTTTGTTCCTGGGGGCCGCCTTTGCTCTGAATGCAGGATGACCCCAATATACTGGCAATAAAAACCTCATGCAATTTGCAGCGATCTCCCTCCTGATTCTTCTCGAGTGGGGAACCCACACTGGAATCTAACAAAACCTTGTCTTAAAATACAAAATAAATTAAGTATTTTAAGCTGATTATTTTCTTCAGTGCTAGTACCTTTCCTACCCAAACCTACACACTTAAATATACACATGGACATAGATGTGTCTCTTACTGAAACATACTAACATGCAGTAGCACAATCATAACACTTATGAAACAAAACACAAATATGTTTATAGACAAGAACATGAAAGAACTATGGAACAGGCATCACTGTCAAGGACAAAAGGAAATTACATGTAATTCTCTTTTATTAAAGTAGATTTGTTTTTATATTCTTAAAGCAGATGATGGTTGGTGGTAAATTATTTAGTTGGATCCATTTAGAAACATTAATGACTTATATACTTAATTATAGAACATTTGCAATATACCAGAATTATGTGCTTTGCTTTTTGTTTTTTAAATGCAGTTACAAACAAAACTTTAGTGATTGTGTGAGTTACTGTTCTGTTGCTGTGATAAAATACCATGACCAAAGGCAACTTAAGGGAGAGTTTGGCTCATAGTTCCAGGGGACTGTTGTCCATAGTGACAGAGAAGGCATGAGAGTAGATGCAGAAAGCCAAAATCAAACAAAAAATCCAAACAAAATAAACAACCCCCCCCCAAAAAAAACAATAAACGAAACAAAAGCCCACAGCCGAACGCAGGAAGCTGAGACAACTGGCAGCAGTGTAATACGATAGAGCACTCCCTCAGTGACCTATTTCCTTCAAACAAGGTTCCACTTCCTAAAGGTTCCAGAATTTTCCTAAACAGTGCCACCTACTGGGTACCAAGTGTTCCAATACCTGAGCCTGTGAGGGACACCTATCACTTAAACCACTACAGAGGTTAACTGAAAATCACTAGTACAAACTTTTTCAAAATGATTTTAGAGAGCATCTAAGCAAAACTGCCACTTCAATCTTACTCTTTGAAAACTGGCCATCTGTAAAAAGATACCAACACTCTATTTGTCATGACAAGTATCAGACTGTTGACCTCATCCGTGTATTTGATTAGCAGTATGAGTGTGCAAGCCAAAACCGTAAACCTAGATTTCAAGAGACCTCAAAAATGCCCCTAAAAATGGAAAAAAAAAAAAAAAAAAAAAAAAAAAAGCACCCAGGCAGAGGAGCCCTGGGAGTGGCTGTGCTGCTTTCTTCCCAGGTGTTAGCTTTGGATGCTAATCCCAGCAAGGCCAAAAATGGTAGTATCCTGGTTTCAATACTATCCTACCATTGTCACAGGTGTATGGCCATAGATTCCCCTGGACCATTTGCAAGGATCACTGAAGGAGCCAATACCCTCTAAAGGTATTCCCTGTGTTATTCTCTTCCATCAGGCATATACTCTTTTGTTCTCTACAAGCACAGGGTTCTAACTCCTGGAATATTGAATTTCATTTCTTCTTCTCTCTTTCCCCCAGCTATTGAGAATCGGTTGCTATCCTCATCTACTGGCCCCACCCCCTCTTCATCTCCTGGTCATGGTGAATTTGCCTCTGCAAAAGCCTCGTATCAATTTCAATTTCTTTAATAAAAGATAATATTGATCTTGGCTCTGTGGCTTGTCAGAAAAGCTCCCCTTTGCTCTCCCCCAATGAACTTGCTGCCCTTATTACACACTTCTCCTCCCAGCTTCCTCGGCCCAAGTGCAATGTGGTATAAGAACTTCTCCCCTGCCTTCTCTGGATGGTATCTAGCTGTTAATCAGATTGACCACACTCTTTGTCAGTGTTTCTCATTACATTCTAGTAGATCCTGGAAACACCCGTTTTGTTCAACATATAGAGTTTGCCCTTCCTTTTGTCCATATTGCTGGAATGGGGCAACCAGATACCTGGTCAGCTTAGGTTTCTCATAGACCCCAGCTTTTCCTTGGCACTGGCATGAGTTAGGTATCGTTTCTATTAGTTCTCTCTCTCATTCCCATCTCCCTTAGAAGAAGGGCCTTGAGCTGTCTGAGTGAGGTCTTCCCAGGAGGCTGCTGCTCTCATTAAGAGGAGCACAGGTCTGGGCTTGAATCTTAGCTATGCCCGATACCAGATGAATGAACTAGGGGCCAATTCATTACTTCTTTTGCCCTCAATTTCCCTCTTTGGTAAATAAGAATAGCTCCACTTTGTGTGTTTGCCCTAAGGATTAATAAAAATCATCCTTGTAAAGTGCTTTCTATAGTACCTAACACATAGCAAGTGCACAATAGCCAAACAGCCATCATTCTGAGAGTGACGCCATCGGAACCATCAAGACTGAAAGGGTTTTGTCCCAGTTAGTGGCAAGTACTCGTGCAACGCTTGCTTCATTGAGCTTATATCTTACAAGCGTTATTTTTGTTATATTAAAATGTCCTCTGGAAACCCATCAGGCATAAGCACAGAACTTTAAGTAGTATTCACTTTCTTCTGACTAGGCTAAACAAAATCATTTGTTTTATCCCTGAAATCTGAGTCTCTGTTTCAAAGGCTACGTTTTGTCAACTGCCCCTGAGATTTCTTTTCATCAGAACATTCCCAGAGCCCCCAGCCTTTAGAAATCATGGGAGGCTCTGGACATTGTGCGTGTACTCAGTTTTCAAAAAGCATTTGAGAATGCTCAGCTTCGGGATGGATAGTTCTCAGCTTTCGGCTTCGGTTTCTTTAGGCCTGAGGACTGTTTGGATCTGGGCCTAAGAACATAGTCACACGATGTCAGAGTATTAGTATTAAATAGGTGATGGGCCCTCTTCCTGCCTCTCGACCTCACTTACAAAAAGCACAGGAAAATAAATCTAATCTCGTGGCTCACCGTGTTTCCTTGAAGCAGGAATGTTTTATGACTTCAAATTACATAGTAGATGCAATTCCAATGGGGATCATATTGAAGATTTCTTTTCCAAAGTTCGTATAATATCTGAATCATTGGGAAAGGGCTATGATCCTACTTTCTATATCACTTAAGAGGTTGTTTCTACGTTTGCACAAAAGCAGCTTCCACATTCAGGGTGAGGACATTTGTTCACTTTCTGCCACGTTTGGGGTGATGAGCTGACGTAAGGGTGCTGGGTGGATGGAGAATCACTTCCTCAAACCCTTTGCTTCTCAGTATAAACTAAAGACTCAGGCTGGCTTTCAAGAGAGGCAATATAGTCACCCAAAAGGGCTCGGGTTTTGAAACTTCTACCCTTAAGAATGAGCTGTAGGTTAGGCTGCAGTACTGACTGCTTTTCTAGAGGTCCTGAGTTCAATTCCCAGCAACCAAATGGTGGCTCACAACTATCTGGAATGGGATCCAATGCCCTCGTTGGGTGTGTCTGAAGACAGCTACAGGGTACTCATACAAATAAAATAAATAAATCTTTAAAAAAATAAAATAAAAGGATGAGCTGTAGGTTTGGGGCTGTACTTTAATGCTATAGCGCTTGCTATATAGCAATTATCTTTTAGGAGTCAATGAGTTTGATTCTAAACACTCTCCACCCCACGTCTACTTTAAAAATCATTAAAGTTTTATGTTTCTGTGGATGAACAGAAAACAAGAAAAAAAAATGTTCTGCAAGTAAAGTTATACACAACAGAGATACCAGAGAGATGATTGCCAAGCAGCAACTTTGAACAGTCTCTTTGCTTCTCTGTGTTGAAATACCTTCCTCCATTGACCTGTGTGTGTGTGTGTGTGTGTGTGTGTGTGTGTGCATGTGTGTGCGTGTGTGCGCGTGTGTGCACTCAAGCAGCAGTCATCTGGGCCTAAGGCAAATCTTTCCAGTCAATGGACAGCACTTACTGTTTGCTTTGAGTTGACAGCTCCCTCCTTCTGCAACAAACACATTTTAAACCCTGCCTTTATTAGCATATACTATTCTGTTCCATGTGTGTTTGTGTGCTTACAAGAGTGTACGGGTATGCACGCTGTGTGGAGGCCAGAGATCAACGTCTGGGTATCTCTCTAAATCATCCTGTAACTTACGATTTGATACAGGTTCTTACTGACTGGGAAGCTCACCGATTTGCCAGGCTGGCCAGTGAGCTCAGCAGACTCATCTTTCTGCCTCTGCTCCAGTAGTGCTGGGGTTGGAGAATCCCACTTCCATTCCTTGGCTTTTGTGGAGGTGCTGGGAGTCAGACCCCAGATCCCAGGCCTCTATGACAAACACTTTAATGGTCCAAACTTCTTCCCAGCCCCTTCCTTCACTTGCTTTTCTGTAACATCCTTTGTGGGGAGCTGGGGAGATGGGGAGCCCCCTCACAATATGTTATAGTTCTAGTTGTTCTCTAGAGAAATTAAAAGAGATTTTCTTCCTTAACTTTGCAGAGTTCATGAGGAAGCCTTGTCCCTCCACCACTGCCTATGCCTCATTCAAGAGCTAACAGGTACAGAGGAAGGAAATCTTGATGTTCTTTCAAAGGCTTCAGGGCAAGACTCCTTCCTTTACCAAAGGTGAATATTCACAGGCTCTAAGCATATTGGAAGAGATTAAAAGCATAAATGCATTGTCTAAAATGAGAAACAAGTGACTTTTTTTTTAACAGCTTTCTCTTCCTCCAGAACAGAAAATTAAGGAGTGACTTCACACATTTTTTCTTTTCTTTGTTTTTTTGGTCCTTGGAATTCAAAAGACATAATTGCTTTCCAACTATGCAAACGTGGCTCATTTTGACCTATCCAAAAATAATAATTCAGCCCTTGAAAAGCTTTTGGAAAAAAACTTGAAGAAAGCTGCATTTGTTCGATTCTCATGACTAAGTGTCCTCAGCTAAAACAAAGTGAGAACATTATGCAATTATTTAGAGGAAACTCAGGACCTTGGGGACAGTCAATCATATTGCTCAGGCAAAACTGGACTTGGGGACCTGACATTTGCAGATAATTGTGCAACCCTCAGCTGTGTGAGCCAGTTCTAAAGGAGCCCCCACCCTCCACCCCCTCCCCCGACTCTGCTTCATTCTGTGCCTTCTGATTAATAAGAAGAATAAATCAACCTGACTTTAGCTTGGCGCTTACAAGATACAATCGGAAAATGAGTATGAACGTTGAGCCGCAAAACTGGAGGTACCCTCTGCAGGATTCTTTCTCATTCAGAAAGCAAGGCAGAGCCAGATCATTCAGCAAACATGAGCTCAGATACTAAAGCTCAGGCCCAGATGTTATTGCATATAAATATTTATAAGGTTGTAAGGATCCTGGCAAAGCTCAATTTTGCTTCAGTTCAGCAAATGTTTCACATTTGGCTCTTTTGCCCTATGAAGACTTCGGAAGATGAGGTCTGGTAGAAGACAGTTATTTGGGGGTGAGGATGGGAGCCATTCTCTTAGGTCTTAAGACCTGCTTTCATGGTTGGTACCCTTGTCTTTAAGAATCATGTCTCAAGCCTTTTTTCCAAGAAGCGAGGAAGAAGTATGCTGGGTGAAACTGAATTCCAAGGTCACCATGGAAGCACAGACATATCCAAGGATATGCACCCCTGAGGTGGGAGGAGGTGTGGATAGAAGCCAGTCTCCTTTTGTTCCTTCTCCATTTCAGTTGTAAAACAGTTCCAAATTATAAAGGTCCAGCCATGCAGTGGGTGTGTGCTTAATAAAACAAACAGACTTGCTTGTTTGTTTGTTTGTTTGTTCATTCATTCATTGGTACTGGCAATTGAACCCAGAGTGCCACATCTATATCCTTGTTGCTACTTTAAAGTTTTCAGTTTAGCTAACCATCATTCACTTCTGAAAAAAAATGAAAATTGTAATACATGTTTTAAAGGTTAGAGCTATTATTTGTTTGTGTGTAGCATAAGTGTACAAACCTGTAAAGAAGTCAGAGGACAATTTGTGCGAACCAGTTCTCTCCTTCCACCATGTGAATCCTCCTCCTCCTCTCCTCTTCCTCCCCTCCCTCCTTCTCCTCCTCCTCCTCATCATCACTGAACTTTTTTTGTTTTGTTTGATTGGTTTTTGTTTTGAAGACAGCATTTCTCTGTGGAGCCCTGGCTGTCTTGGAACTCACTCTGTAGAGCAGGCCAGCCTTGAACTCATAGAGATCTGCCTGCCTCTGCCTCCTGAGTGCTGGGATTAAAGGCATGCACCACTACCGCCTGAGCATCATTGCATTTTTACAGTGGTGGTAGGGATTGAACCTTAGACCCCAAGCATGTTAAGCACACGATCCCCCATCAAACTACACCTCTCAGTGAAATCACATCTCTTTTCTTTTTGAAGTTCACCATCTTGGCTTCTCTCCATATCTGCCTTATCAGGGAAGTTATCTCTTTTCTAACCCTCATCACCTCTCTCACAGGTCATCCTAACCATTGTTAGGGGTTTAAGGACACAGAAGGGACAGCTGTTAGAGCACCTCAGAGGAGAATCAATGTAAGGGAACACAACCAATTTGGAAGACAGCAAAGATCCAGAGCATAAGGCAGCCATTTTGAAATTATTTTAAGCAATGTGTTTAATGACACAAGGAATCATGAACCTATAAGCCTTACCCACCTGTGAGCCATGCATCCTATAGTTTAAGATGCCTTATGACATATTAAATTAGCACATACATACCTGGAGGCATATATGGGAGTGAGAAGTAGCTTGGTTTTCTCCAATGGTTAAATCCTAGTTTGCCTGATTGGGAGAGTCCTGACAACCTTCAGTACCAAGTGTATTAGTCAGGGTTTCTATTCCTACACAACATCATGACCAAGAAGCAAGTTGGGGAGGAAAGGGTTTGTTTGGCTTACTTCTACATGGCTGTTCATCACCAAAGGAAGCCAGGACTGGAACTCAAGCAGGTCAGGAAGCAGGAGCTGATGCAGAGGCCATGGAGGGATGTTCTTTACTGGCTTGCTTCTCCTGGCTTGCTCAGCCTGCTCTCTTATAGAGCCCAAGACCTCCAGCCCAGGGATGGCACCACCCACAAGGGGCCCTACCCCCTTGATCACTAATTGAGAAAATGCCCCCCCCCACAGCTGGACCTCATGGAGGCACTTCCCCAACTGAAGCTCCCTTCTGTGATAACTCCAGCCTGTGTCAAGTTGGCACACAAAACTAGCCAGTACACCAAGTGGCCATGGTCTGTGTGTGAAGCAGCTCTCTGCTCCACAGGACCAGTCTTCCCATTGCTAAGAGCTCAGGGATGGAAGGTCTGCGGTCTTCCACAGCTCCTGGCCTGTGGAACATCTCCATGGAAAAGACCTGTGATGGCTCCGTGGTCACCACTCAGCCCTCTGGCTGCTGAAGCTGACAATCCCAGTCGACCCTGAAAGTGCAGCTCTTCTCCATGGAGCCTCCTATCTGCTGGAACATCTGGCAAGCTCTCTGAGGTGCCTACCTGGTTTCTATGCTTAAAGTATATGTGGAGATTTTTATCAAGGCTCTTGGCCAATGGACTTCAAGATACAATCACAAAATTCATCCTATGTAGACTCACTAATAAGACATCCCACAAGGTCAGGCACTTAATTAAAGTGCTCCCCCACCCCCTTGCCAGCTTCCATTGACTCCTTACTTTCTCTAACAGATGTTGCTATTCTTGTGGACAAGCCACTCTCCACCTGACACCATTTTCAGAGCTTGGCAGTTTAGTAGGCAACCCAGCAGGGGGCACTTGTGCACTATCCCAGTCCCTAGGGACTGGCCCAGAAAAGGCCTTCACCCAACCCCAAGGAGGCAGCTAACTCATCCTGTACAATCAACCTTCTTGGCTGGGCATTGCTTGCTAAGCTTCAAGATTCTCCCTAAACTCTGAGCATCTCATGAGATAATTGGAGACTCCTCTCTTCCTAACATCTCTCCTGAGGGAATAGCAGGGCTATGGACTCCACACTCTTAGGCTAGGCCTAGGAGCTCTTTCTATTGCAAAGAGATGCTTCTATTGGAAGCTTCTAGTGCCAGAGGCTTTGAACTTGTAAACATGTAAGCACCTTATGAAAAGTAACTCCAGCCGGAAATTGCCAACCCTACCACCACTCAGTGATATGGAGCCTGCTTTACATAGCTGTCGCCCAACTCTGATAAACCTTAATTATCTTTGATGGCAGCCTCTCAGGTCATCAAGCACGGCTGTGTTTCTCATGTACCAGTCCTCGAAGTGGAGATACACTTACTATGAAGAAAGAACTAAGTAGGCACGACACTGCAGAGCAGGAAGTTTGTGCATAGCTAAAGAGGCTTCCAAAGTAAGGCCAGGCATCAGACACACAGGGCCTTGAAAGACTGGCATCTGAGTGGAGGTAGGTCAGAACCGTGAACTATAGCCTGAACGTCTGAGATCCTCACTACCAAACGACAATTCTACCCAACTCCCAAGAACAAATAGAGCTTTCAGAGAAGCCCAGGCTTTGTTTATTGAGTGCCTACTATGCACAAGACAAAGCAATGCATCTAAAAGCATCCAGGTTGTAGCAGCACTCACCTGCTACACTGAGCATGAAAGTCTTAATTAAGTCCATCGATGGAGTAAGATCTATCTACTCTTGGCCATTACAGACTAAGCACACTTCAAGCACCTGTCCAAACTGTTTTTTTCCTTTTTTTTTTTTTTTAACAAAAGGCTAAGGGGTTGGTTTGATAACCCAGTACACAATTTGAATACCAAGGACATGGATATCATTTCTGTCTGTAGTGTTTTCAAGATTTTTTGTTTTTTGTTTTTGTTTTTTTTTGCTTCACGTGGAGTGCCAACCAAGTTTGACGTAAGGTGTGGTCTTTTGACGAAGAGATATACTTGGTCCTCCCCAGACCTTTGCTGCCCTGGGAGATTGTCTCAGCTAGAGCTGATGCTTCGGACAAGTTCCTTGTGGCTGTACACTCAGACAGTGTGCATCATTTCAATGAGAAAAGAAACAGAAATTTAATTTAAAAAAAAATTATAGAAGTCTGTGTCTGCGCATGCCCACAAAGTCCAAAATAGTCTCCTAGAGTTGAGTCATCAGCACTTTTAAGCAGCCCAATACAGGTCCCAGGATTCAAACCTAAGTCCTCTGCAAGAGCAGTGTGCACTCGAAAGCCCTAAACCATATCTTTAACCATGATTTTTTTTTCTAAATTCATCTTCTAAACTCTATTGATCACCTGACTGCCAGAAACATGTTTTACCTGATCATCAAGAACGTACTTTTCTTCTCTCTCTGATTTTCCCAGGATGGTGTTAAACTTGTCTGTTGTTACAGGGATGTTGAAGGGACTGCCACTCTGGAGTCCTGTGTGCATGCATTAAGGTCGCCAAGCCCCTTGGATAAGGTACTGCCCAGAGGATGAAATGAGTTCTTGGGCTCAGCACCATTTGTAAGCCCTCTCTCTCTAGGGGCTTCATTTTGTAAGACTTCATTTTGTCTCTAGCAAAACTATAAGGCAGTCACCCTGGGATCTTCCTTTCGCACCTCCCCATCCCCCCAGGAGTATTTTATCCACCTGGGTGCAGAAGGATCGTCCTGGTTAGCTTTAACTGTCAACTTGATAAAGCCTAGAGCTCCCCTGGGAGGAGCATCTTGATTATTAATGAGCCTAGGAGGGCCCAGCCCACTGTGGGAGGCACCATTTCCTTAGCGGGGAGTTTTTGCACTACTGGAGAAAGCTCGCTAAGTATAAACAGGCCTGTGAGCTCACAGGCAAAGTCCTTTCAGTTCCATAGCTTGGAAATCCTTAGGAATCTTACGTCGGGAAAGTAGCCTGTGTGTGCACGCCTCTTGTGTTCTTTCCCTTCCTCTCTGTTTCTCTGCATCATATAGACAGACAGAGCCAAGAGCAATCAAGTCATGGATACAAGCACCCCTGAAACACTAAAGACTTCAGAAAAAAAACCAGTTCAGCCACGTCCCTCTCCAGGAGGTACCAGCAGCATGTACCCCAAACCCCAGCACTGCAGGAACAGAGGGGTCAGGCCAGTCTGTGTAGCCCAGAAGGTACCTGCTCTCAAAGCACTTGGAAAACAGTCTTGGATTTAATGCCCTTCAAAGTCACCACAAGGGCTCAGTAGAAAGAGATTAGGGCAGTTCACATAACACAAGTAGCAAGACCAAGGTCTTTCTTAATAAGGACCAACTCCCATCGGGTACCTGAAGTTCAAAGTGGCATTTCTCAGACCTCTCTCCACCCCAACATGAACCTTCCCTGTGCAGAGTTCTCTGAAGACCTCAGGGTCCATCCAGGACTTGTCCCTGAGCTCATCAGTGCCCCACTAGATTGCCAAGTTTTAATAGATGCTTGCACTGACCACTGTGCTTCGCTGCAGTAACCCCGAAGGGCTTCCCAGGGACATTCATCCTTTCTCCAAGTTCATGCTTAAGAAAAGGTGTCTGCAAAGATCAGCGGCGATCAGAAGATGAGCAGAGGGAAGGCATCCTCCCTCTAAAAGAGAGAGTAAATGTGTAATCAACCACCCCATCAATACCTACCTCAGCGCTCTTCTTCTAGAGTAAAGGTTCAGAAAAGAGAAGCTATGTGTTAGACCCCAAGGGAAATGGAAGGACCACAGGGCTCATTTGTGGACTCAAGAGTGTTTACATTTTTCAGCAAAGCTATGAGAACCCCCAACGACTCAGGAATGTTCTTGCTGACCTTCAAGCTGAGATGAAGGCATAGGTGGGTCAACCCATCTATGAGCTCTTAGAGAAATGCCTGCCCATTCCACAGTTCAGCACAGCCTTTCCCCAAAGCAAGAAAAGCTTGACTATTGAAAATACACAATGACCCCCAAACTGAAAAAAAAAAAAAAAGAAGTAACAATCCCCACTGCCAACCTGCTTTAGTCTATATAATTTCATTAATGTTCACACAAACCACAAGGGTACAAGAATAAGTATTTCTTTTTTTTTTTTTAAGGTTAAAGGATTAAAGATTTTTCTGATGTTCCACTGATGTAGTGTCAGATCTGGGATTCTAAGGCAAGGCTCTATTTCTTCCCAGGGCTACAAGGTATTGTGTGTTTTATGTGTCTAATCATCACCTGGATCCCGCAAGAGTGTTTTATTGTCTTCATTTAAAGGTAGAAAAACATTAAGACCAAAGGAGAGACTGAGCAATAGATTAGAAGCCACAGTGTTAAGCTTCACCTGGTGCTGAGCACTGGATGGCTTGGGTGTAAGCAGGATTCACAGAAAGGAACACCTGAAAGGCTTAGCCAAAACAATTCCTATTTTAAAGGCGGCAGGGCGTGGGGCAGAGACAGTTCAGTGCACCACTGGTTTTTGTGTGCTAACAGGCGGAATTCCACGTAGAATAGGAAGTGGTTAGTAATAACTTGGAAAGACTACAGATGTACACAGGCTTGTTTTATTAATTAAGCAACCCTGCATGCTATGTTAGTTGTGGGGGCCAGGAAATGGATTAGATTTATGTGTAATATCGCCAGAAAAAAAACCCAGAAGATGGGAGATGGAATGCACTGTCTATCTCTGTGACAAGGCCTGGAATCCAGTTACTTATAAGTGATTTTTATAACCAGTACTATCCCCAGCCACACACCAGCTGGGTTATGTGGGAGGGGTCCGGAGAGTCATTATAATGTGAAAAACTCTGAACCTACTCACTTTGCAAAAACCTGCCTCAGCAGTGCTTTCCCTACACTCCTGCCCTAAGGTTCAGGGGCCAGGCAGGCTTGCCAGCTCACTGTTTGCACCAAGTCCCTGCCTGCCCCAGCTGCTGCAGCCGGTCACCTCTCTCAGCTGAGCTGCTGATGTTGCTGGGGCCTGAAGTCCCCCTCCAGCTGGAAGCTGCCCTGGCTGACCCTCAGCTGCCCTGTCCATGTCTGTTCTAGAGACTAGCCTCAGGGGCAATCCTGTCTTTAACACCCCGCCTCTTCTCTTCCAGAGGTCACAGGAGACTGAGCCCCGAGTCCACCACGTCTTAGAGAGATTTTAATGAAACAGCTTCTCTATTTATTTGTGTTGCAGCCTCTGTTGCCTGGGGCCAAGAAGGCACCAGTCCCCAGGAGGGAGGCTGGGGTTGGGGGAGGGGACTCTTGCAGACCACATGCTCTCTTGCCAATCACCTAGCCTGAATACTGACCCTGGCCTGCACCAATCTAGTACAAGTTCCCGGTTGCTTTAGACCCTCGGAATCCGGCAGCTAGAGGGTGGGTGGGAGTTGGGAAGGAAAGGGGGATAATAAACAGTTTGTCCCCCTAAGGCTCTCTGATTCTTACCAGAAGAGAAACAAAGAGTAGCCAGTCTTATGGGATCTGATTAATACAGCACCATTGGACACACCCTGGGTTGAGGCTTTCCCCCACTCTGGCCCTCATACTGCAGCAGCTGTAATAGCAGGTGAGATGAATCTTCCTCTGGGCCCAGAGAGGCAGCTCCCACCTGGCTTGCCAGTCTGCTCACCTATTAATGTGTTTAAATCATGCACATAAAAAAAAAATATTTATTTTTTGTGTATGGGTATTTGGCCTGCCTGTGTGGTGTGTGTGTGTGTGTGTGTGTGTGTGTGTGTGCACCACATGTGTGAGCCTGGTGCCCAGAAGCAAGCATCTTAAGTATGAGTGGCTTAACTTGAATTTAAAGGGAAAGAAAGCCAGATAATGATGGCACACATGGATGATCCCAGCATGGGGGAGACGCAGACAGGGAGATGGAGAATTCCAGACCGACCTAGCGAGACTGAGAGTAGCCTCAGTCACATAGTGAAGACTCTGTCTAAAAATAAACAGAAAATGAGCTGACTAAATAAATAAACGAGTAGAAAGATTCCATCAGGGTAAAAGAGAAATGTTATTTTTTTGAAAGATTTGCTGGGCTGGGGATGTGTCTACCGATTGGATGTCTGCCCAACACCTAGGAGACCAGGGGTTCCTTTCCCCAGAATGAGCAACAGAGGTTTGGGGAAGGAGATATTTGCTGAGATCAACTTACATAGAACTTTCCACCCTCTTCCGTGTGCCACACGGAAGCAGATGCCCATCTGTGCAACACCCTCAATCCAGCTTCCTGCTCCTTCCCCTGAAAGTTCCCTGTGTCCCCTTGTCATGAACTCCCTTTCCCAGCCCTGCCTCCTGGGAACCTCTAAGCTGTCTGCTGCTTGGCCTTCTGTGGACCATCACAAGAGTGTGCTTTGGTAGCTGCTGGGTTCAGCCTTGAGATCCATCCCTGCCTGCTGTTGCCTGCCCCCGCTTCCGTATTGCCATATGGGATGGTGATGTTGCTTTCATAAGTCTTTTCACCAGGACATAGATTGTTCCCAGGGTTTGTCTGTCAAGAACACCGTTGGTATGAGCTTTTGTGAGGGCGCACGGTTTGTATTTCTTTGTGTGAATGTTCTGAAATGGAATGGCTGGCTTACTTGACAGGTCTATGAGGAGAAGGGTTTTGAGGAGAAATGTGCAGGAAGGTCGCTGGGTAGTTGAAACAGGAAGTTGAATATTAGGGTACTGAGTTTAATTAAGGAAGAAACTTCTCAGCTTCGGGCTCTCCCATGGCTTATGGTCTCTAACCATGTTTTGCAGCTAGCAATGCATGTTAATGTCTCGGTTGGTCTAGACACAAGGGATAGGGCAAGACATCCACTAGATTACCAAGTAGCTCTATGGTTGCTCACCAGGCTTGTGTTTCCTTGCTGTAAATACCTCATTGAAATGCTGTGGAGGATTTTTTTTTTAGATTTATTTTGTGTATTAGTGTTTTATCTGCATGTGTGTATGTGTTGCATGTATACAGACAGCTTCCTCAGAGGCCAGAAGAGGGCATTTAACATTTAACTCCTCAGAACTGGAGTTACAGGGCTTTGGGACACACCACGTGGATGCTGAGAACAGAGCCTGAGTCTTCTCCCAGATCCTTCAAGTCCCCTGGTGTGGGGTTTTAAAAAGTACACCAGAAAGTAGGGCACAGCCCAGCAGACAGGAAGCATCCAGCCAGTAGAGCCTGTGTGTATCCTGGTTCAAAGTCAGACCTGGGACTTCAGGGGAAAGAATGCGGGCCAACTTCATTTGTCTTCCTAGGAAGCTTACCAAATGACACAAAGAACCTCTCTTGTCTGATGTCACCTGCCTGCTGTGCGCCAGGTGAGAAGGGCCCATTTCTCCTCCCACAGAGCTCCTGGCAGGAGAAGCAGTAAGCAAAACACAAGGGAGTCAGAAAAATGGTTCAGAAAGTGTCCTTTTGGATGTCCTACAACTAGCTCTCCAAACCTACAGTGTACTACCAGTGTATTAGGAGTGCCCTTCAATGTGTCTAACTTTAGCCCAGTTATTGATTTTGATTACAGGGAAGCGAAGGCCAGCCCCTCCCAACTTCCTTCAGTGGCAGAAAATCATTTTGTCCTGTATTTTCCTTTCAACTGCAAACATTTGCCTAGTGCCATCTTAGGCACTGAAGATATCCACAGGTCAACAGCAGCAACACCTTGTGTCACTGGATCAAGATTGGAATAAGCACAATGACAGCTCTGCTTCCTTCCGGAACATTTCAATGAGAAGCTCGTGAAGTAGCTAGGCACCATTTCTGCTAACCTGTGCTCACCACTGTGGTGGTGTCAGGGGAGGCTCATGGCACAAGCTGGATGCTTTGTTGAGTGGTGCCAACAGTCCTGGGGGTGCTGTTAGCTGGAGGTATAAAATATGTTAAAGACTACTGAGGAAGAGGGCATAGAGTAGCCAAAGGGCCATGCTCAGTCCTTCCCTGAAGCCACATGGTTCCTGCCAGAGATTTACAGAGGAAACTGAGTGTGAACAAGCAGAGCATTCTGGGAGACATGTAACAGAACTTGGCAAACAGCAAATGCCCCTGAAAATGAAAAAGCCAACACTGATGTGCTGGGTCCAGGGTCCATGCCAGGAGCATAGGACTGACATCTTGGACTTCTTATGAGTCTCAGTTAGCGAGCAGGTACAGGCAAAGGCAGTGTGGTTGGTGGTTCCACCTTGGGTCTTATTTCAACTTCAGCTGTTCTTACTGTACAACCTCTGAATGCTGGGCACACTGCTCTGTTCTGTGGGCTAACAAAAGATTACTTGGTTTGCTTGGCTTCTGCTCCCGGATTCCTTTGGGGATCAAGTTTTTCCCGTTTTTGTAAGGTCACACAATGGGTCTCACCATGGTTCCTACCTTCTTAGTGGAGAGAAGTCTTGTCTGGTACAACCATTCCACCACTTCCCTTCCATGGAGACTGGACTTGAAATGGTCATGTGACCTGGGTTGAATCAACAAAAGACTTAGATTTTTAATTGGGTGTGCTAGGTGTGGTGGCATTGTGGTGGGCTATGATACTGGGTTGAATTTCTCAATGTAAAACATGCTTTCTGGTATATTTTCAGAAATGATCTTTCCTCTCAGAAGGCCTGGAGGGCAGACAGGAGGAAAGAGCCCTCTATAACATGCACTTCCTTGGTTGACTTTAGTGTAGAGTCTAGTATGGCTGAGCCTAACTTTGTTAGCTGGAAGGGCTTAAAGTGGGTTAGTCTCATTTAAACAAAAGCTCTTAGGAATTGTCTAGAACCTCTTTGCTCTAGAAGGCCCATCTGCCTACATATTTGACTTGCTCAGCCAGGCAGTTCCTTATGATAAATTCTCAGGAGTGGTGCATGTGTACATGTGCGCGCATGTGCGGTGCGTGCGTGCGTGCGTGCGTGCGTGCGTGCGTGCGTGCGTGCGTGTGTGTGTGTGTGTGTGTGTGTGTGTGTGTGTTTATGTGTGTCCTGTTTTCTGGCTGAATCATGACTTCATTATAATAGACAGGGTTTTAGCTCTGGAATATCACAATCTACTTTTTTCTTACATTATACTACAACTTCTAAACTCCAACCAGGCTCATTACCAACCCAGATTTTCAAAAGGAAACAATGCATCCATCCACAAAAAGATTTGTGCATGGATATTCATAGCTGGTTTGTTAATTATTTAAGTCTTACAATTCAAGATAAAGATATGTGACTAACAAAACTTCTGGACAATGAATCTAGATAGACATTTCTCTAAAGAAGTCATACAAATGACCAATGA
>NW_022196898.1:6122317-6132818 GCF_008632895.1 Mastomys coucha
CTGGAACTCACTCTGTAGACCAGGCTGGCCTCAAACTCAGAAATCCACCTGTCTCTGCCTCCCAAGTTGGGCTTTCTTCCTATAAAGAGACACCATGACCACGGCAACTCTTATAAAGGAAAACATTGAGTTGGGGCTGGCTTGCAGTCTCAGAGGGTTACTCCATTGTCATGGCATGAAGCATGGCAGCCTACATGCAGACATGGTGCTGGAGAGGCCTACATCTTGATCTGCAAGTAGAGAAAGGGGACTTCCCCACTGGGCATGGCTTGAGCATACTTGAGATCTCAGAGCCTGCCTCCACAGTGACACATTTTCTTCAACAATGACACACCTCCTAATAGTGCCACTCCCTATGGGCATCCAGGGTCAAATTACATTCAAACTACCACAAGCACCTCAAAAAACATCACTCAATATAAAATCAGAACAAAAATGGGAGACTCCATTGCTGAAATGGGACATTATACACTGTTAGTATGGATGCCAACAGTTAGAGCTACTTAAGGAAGCAGTCTGGTAGCCCCATCAGACCGTGCATATGGAGTTACATGTTTCAGCAGCTCCATTCCTTGTGGATATATGTCCAAGAGGAACAAAAGTACCATCTATACACACACACACACACACACACACACACACACACACACACAAAACCTGGCATTTCATATCTATGGTAGCATTTATTCACAGAAGCTTAAAAGTGGAAGAAGCCCCAAATGCTCACCAAATGATAAATGTATAAACAGAATCAGCTGTACACATGCCCATACATCTACACAAGGTCTCTGTGGTGGGGCCCCGCTGTTTTGTCCTAGGATGTTTCCCCTCCTGCTATGCCCCTGCCAGTTTCAGCAGAAATTCCATCATTCCTACCTGTACCTAGACTTTGCTGTGGCTCAGATGATCTCTGCAGGTTCTCCACTGTCCCCACTCTTGCTGCACACAAGCCTGCTTCTCTGTCCTCTCCATGATGTCCTGTCCAGGATTCCTCCCTGCAGCCTACAACTCAGCCTCTTAGCTCCTTTCTTACCTCGGCCTCCTCTTATTCCACCCACCTGGAATCTACTCCTCTACCTTCTCTACTCTTTCCCGCGAACTGCTTGGGGCCACAGGAGAAAGTCCAGGAAACCATTACCAAGCAGTCAGTCAGGCTTTCCTCCATACTCTCTGAAAACCATCCAGCAAGAAGCCACTCATGCCTCTTGCCCCAAATCTCCATCTTCCAGCCAGAACTTGTCTTCAGCCTCACAGAAGACACAGTGCCCCACCCCTGCCATCTACAAGAGAGCACCCCCACTTACTGCCCATCTGCTGACTCTCTCAGCCTGACTCTCTCATCTGCTGACTCTCTCTCTGGTCTCATGGAATCTTTTCTCTAAGGTTCTACCTTCCATCTGGGCTCTACATCCTTTCTGCTCCTGTATCTTTATCCTGTATCTTCCTCTCTCACCAAATCCTGTTAGTGCCCCCCCCCCCCACTGCCCTACTAGCCAAGTCTCCTGATGCCATCTGCTGAATGGGAGAAATAGCAGAACACAAATGTCAGCTGATAGGGGAAGCAAGTTGAGCTAGTTAGCAGTTTCCAGGAGCCTTGGCCATTATACAATCTCAGATGCTCCCTGGCTTTGCAAGGTTCTATCTAATGACTACTGGGAGCTCCCTTACATCAGGAGGTCTGATGAATGAGCCTGGAGAGTCCACTTTTTAAGACTAGAGAGGAAGGATTGTCATTGTGACCCTTCAGGAGAGACTGACAGAAAATTGTGTCTGTGGAGAGTGGAGGGAAATGGCGTCTGCAGTGAGGAAAACAGGGACCAAGTAGCTAATAGGGAACAACAGAGATAACGAGAGATAGGTCACTGGCAAGGATCAAATTAGGGACCCATTCCAGACTAGCCTCTTAAGAGTGCCACACACTGGGGTTACTTTATTCAAATCTCCTTCACATAAACAAAAGGTGCCCACATGGGCTTGCATACTCCGCCCTTTGTGACGTGTTTACACACAAGGATGGTTTTCTCCTGCATGTGGTGTGTGTGTGTGTGTGTGTACCATGAAAACTGCCAAGTTCATATGTTTAATGTAAGATTTTTTTAAATCTAAAATTGAGGCTCTTCCTCAATTAGATGGGTCTAAATACCATCAACTCTTACCCACAATTCCCTCTTGATAGCATTTTACTCTCATATGGTCCCTTTCTCCTTTGCCTACCCTGAATACAGTGGTCAGGGATGAAGGCTTTCAGGAGGGAATTCCCTCCAGCCTCAAACCTCCAAGAAGTATATCTCATGCAAGGGGGTGCTCTCCAGGGTGTGGCTCTGACAGATAGTGGAACGCCTTCAGCTCAGCTGTCAGCCTCCGATTGGCCTCAGGGACCTCCGACACAATATTTAAGCTCTCTAAAGCTCACCAGAACACCTGAAATTCAGATGTGACATCACCCATCTCTGAGGATAAGGACCAAGTGATACAGTGCCTGCAGCATGCATAACCTAGTGAGCAGGTCTCCTGAGTCTTTGTTAAGTCACCATGTGGAGATTGGTGTCTGCTCGTGCCCTGCACATAACAGAGACCCATTTCATCTTTGTGTCTTCTAATGAGGATTTCTGGACATTTGAGAAAGTGTATGTCTGAGGTACTACATAATTCTAAGGTGACACTGGTAGCAAGGTAACACAGTAAATGGTGGGGCTGGAAGTGTACCTGCCACCTGACACTAGAACTATGTCCCCTTGCCATCCTGAGAAATCTTGGTCTGGAAGTCCTACCACGCTCATTTAGTTCCTCTGCTCTGGATGTCATCACATGCTGACAGAATGATAGAGCCATGCTAATGGAGCCTCACAATGACATTAGCCTGCTCACTTCACAAGTGAACCAACTCAAGACCATGAACAAAAGAGGGAGAGCCAGGCTATGAATCCAGTCCATATAAAACCATGGCATATGACTTTCTATGGCTGATCACATTTTAAAATTAATTATCCATTGAATGGATAAAGAAAATGTAGCACATATATACAATAAAATATCACTTGGCCCCAAAGAGGAGATTCTGATTCGGACACCATGGATGAAGTTGGAGATATTATGTTAAGTGGCACAAAAGAGCCATAAAAGGAAAAATACCATATAATTCACTGATGCCAATTGCCTTCAGTATCACATTTGTGGGGAAGAAAGGAAGAAAAAGGCTGTTTACCAGGGTCTGAAGGGAGGGGAGGACGAGAAGTTAGTGTTCAATGGGCAGGGATTTCAGTTTTACAAGATGAAAAGAGGTTTGGTGTAAATGGAGCCCTTAGAGGGCAGAGACAGGGTATCCAGAAGGGGTATCTTCCCTTCTGGGGTGAGTTCTGGGTTTATGAAGAGACCTTGCCTCAGTAAAGCAGAAAGCAACCCAGGAAGTCACTCAATACCAACTTCAGGCACATGTTCCTCTTCACACATCCAAACCAGTACACACAAAGGCATGTACAACCACACACACACACACACACACACACACACACACACACAGAGGAAAGAAGGAAGGAAGGAAGAAAGGAAGGAAGGAAGGAAGGAAGGAAGGAAGGAAGGAAGGGAGTAGAGAAGAAATGACTGGGTGCTGGAGTGAGTGTGAGCATGCTTGCACAACAGTATGGATATCCTGAGCTCTATCCAACACCCAGTTGGTTAAGGTTCCAGGGTGACAGTGTTTCTGTGCCCTCATCCCCAAGGTGATGCCACTGGGAGATGGTCAGGCCATGAGGTCGGAGGCTTTATGAACAGGCACCATTCCCTAGGTCCTTGGGAAACATTCTTCAGCGCCTTCTTTGGAGAGCAACTATGAGAAGCAGCAGCCGGCAGCCTGCAAGTCAAATGAGAGGCCACACCAGAGCTGGCCCATGCCAGCACCACTTCTCAGACCGCAGCCACCATGGCGTGTGAAGAATGTGTTTCTAGTGCTCATACGACACCCAGACTTGTTCTGGCGGCCTGAACAAATTGGACAGTAGTAAATTTGTCCTTTTTTTTTTTTTTTTTTAACCACACTTAAAACTAATTGTCTATGAGAGAATGACAAAGAATAAAGTCTTAAGCCACAAGAGACACCACTTCACTTCCATGAGTCTAAGCTCAAAGCACATTTACAATGTGAAAACAGTGAAGCTCGAGGGGTCTGTGCGACCCTCACAGAAACTAGGTCAGGGTTCTCCCAAATCATCAAGCTGAGCTCCCATATGAGTCCAGACATCTGCTCCTGGGTATGAACCAAAACAATAGACACATTCTCAGGGGCTTCCAGAGAACGGTGACACAGGCTTCATTCCACTTAACCTGAAATGACTAGACTAGACAAGCACACATACACAGAGCACATGGAGCTGAGGGTTGCCTTGCAGCTGATGAAAATAATTCAGAGTTGACTGTGGGTGTATAATTGTCTCACTAAATCCATGGAAATCTGAACTTTAAATGTATCTAAACATCATACTTTAAGGCCTTTGCCCCCTTAAATATCAGTGGGTTGATATCATATTCACTAAGCATGTATTGGGTCTGGGCTTGGCCCACATGACTGACTGGATAGATTTGGCCAGAGCTGAAAAGAGAGGGCTGGTGAGCAGCAGTACTGGGGATCAGAAAAAAGGAAAAGACATGCATACCAATTTAATCAGAAAGGGGTGTGGTCAGATAATGCTTGGTGAAGATGCCCTGGCACCGGGAAGGTGCTGAATAACTCAAGGTCTAAGAGACTGGGAATGCTGGTGAGAGACAGTGGGAGGTTGAACTCAGTGCCTGCTTGGTGAGGTGGGACCCTGGGGTCATGAGAATTGAGTCAAGGAGCATTCTGGGATTAGACTGGAGAAACAGGAGGAGGAGTATGTCTTTAGGAACTGGAATCCAAAGGAAAAGGCAGCTTTTAAAGTTCTCGGCAGCAGAGCCAAACCTTCCTGCCAGGAGGAGGTGTGGAGACAGCCGTTTGCGTCTCAGCTTTCAGGGAGCAACTCTTGCAGAGCATATTAGTTTCTTGTTGCTGCTGTAACAGATCGACACAAACTTGGGCTCTGAAACAAAATGCATTTTTTTTCTTGCATATCTGGAAGCCAGAGATCCAAAGTCAAGTCTCACTTAGGTAAAGCCAAGGTGTTTCCAGGCCTGGTTCCTTCTGGAGCCCTTGTGGGACAATCTGTCCCTTGCCTCTTAGGTCACTGGTATTCCCCTGCTCGTGGTTTCATCATTCCAAACTTCTGGGCACATTGCTTTTCCTTTGTTGTGCTGTAATTTCCTAGTCTCAGTGTCACCTGGTGTGTGTTGTGTGCATCTGTCTGTCTGTCTGTATGTCTGTATGTCTGTGACTCTGTGTGTGTGTCTGTATATGGTATGGGTATATATATGTGTGTGTGTGTTTGTGTGTCTGTGTGGTGTGATATGTGTGTCTGTCTTTTGCGTATCTCTCTCTGTATAGGTATGTGTCTGTATATTCGTGTGTTTATGTGTTCATGAGTCTTTATGTCTGTATTTATGTGTCTGTGTTGGCATCTGTGTGTATGTGTGTGTGTGTGTTTGTCTGTCTGCTTAGTATGGTGTGTGCTTGTTTGTGTGTTTTTGTGTCTGTGTGTTTGCCTATGGGTATGTGTCTGTGTGTGGTGTGTGTCTATATGAATGAGTATGTATGTGTGTATTTATATATGTGTATGTCTGTGTGCATCTGTATGTGTGCCTCGGTGTGTGTGTGTGTGTGTGTATGTGTGTGTATCTGTCTATGTCTGTATATCTGTGTCTCTGTTTGTCACTGGGTATGTGTGTGTCTGTGTATGTCTGTGTATATGAGTGTGCATGTGTGTATATGTATTTGTGTATCTATGTGTGTATATCTCTGTGAATATGTGTATATCTATGAGTATACATCTGTGTGTTTATGTGCATGTATGTGTGTGTGTGTCTCTATATGTGTGTGTATGTGTCTGCAAATGTTTGTGTTTATGTGTGTGTGTGTGCCACTTCAGAATGAACCAGGGGCTTGGTACATACTTGCAAATGATTTTCCACTGGTCTATTACTCTTAGCATGTGTTAAATGTTTGGTCTTCAGTCTGCAGTAGCTACTGGGAGATGATGGGAATACTCAGGGTTCAGAAGTTAGGTCATCACTTCTTGAAGGAGATATTGGGACCCTCTCCTCTCCTCTCCCCTCCCCTCCTTGGTGCCTGGCTTCTTGCTCAGAAATTACCCATCTCATTCCCTCCCATCAAAATGCTGTCATACAGGAGGGTGGGTGGGTAATCGAAAGAAGAGTGTGACAAGAAGAAGTAAGATGTATGGGGACAACACAAGCCATCAAAGCCCGCTACCAACTTCTTAACAAGGTGAAGTCACGTTAGTTCAACCGTCCCTTCCATAGTTGGCTTTTTTCTTTCTTTCTTCTCTCCTTCTTGCTCTCTCTCTTTCTTCCTTTCTCTCTTTCTCTCTTTCTTTCTCTTTCTTTCTTTCTTTCTTTCTTTCTTATACAGTTACTTTTGGTCCAATACTTTTTTTTTCTCTTCCCTAGGTTTACATCTCCACACCCATTTTCATTATGCGATCTTTCATCTTTCATGGGCTTTGATGGCTTGTGTTATCCCCAGACATCTTACTTCTTCTTGTCACACTCTTCTTTTGATTACTCACCCACCCTCCTGTATGACAGCACTCGATGGGAGGGAATGCGATGGGTAATCTTCTGAGCAAGAAGCCAGGCAGCAGGCATGCCAAGCAGCATTCTTGCTTCTCTGGAAAGGAGACCAGGAGGCCCAGAGAAGCCATAGCCCCAAACCAGCTCCTGCAGAGAGGAGAGTCTTCATGAGCCAGAGGCCAGCATCTCAGAGACATATTAAAGTCTGTCTTTATGAAAGAAAATGATCTTTGTGAGGCAGGTGGTATGGTTTAGGAGAACATTTTTATGTGCAATTTAGAGTGCGCTGTCTACACATGGCTCAGACTGAAATAATCAGTTTAATGTGTGTCTGCACCGTCATGTGGTCAAGCTTTAGGTGAGAGCAGATTTACACACGGAAATCAAAACGAACTAGCAGGAGCCGTCTTCTGCAACATTCCATGACAATAAACGGCCACACGATGGACGGCTGCCAACCCCACTCTCCTCTCCTTTCATTTCTTCCCAGAAAGCTCTTGTGATAGAAAGAAAATTAGTTTCTGAGGTGCTTGAGTGCATCTGTTAAGTAGAGATTTTTATCAGTCAGGGCATACATAAACAAAGGCCACATACACAGAGAGTCGTCTGGCAGCAAGGGCCGAATGTACCTCTCCAGGCAGTTTTCCTTAAGTTGAAGTGTAAGGATGTTTATAGGTATTCTGGAGACCCAGAGAAGCCATAGCCCCAGTTCAAGGAGGCATCCTGCTTCAGGTGCCAGCAATGGGGGATGCTCAAATCAAAGGCTGTTTCTGCAGAGTTTGTCGGTGTGGGTTGCTTTTAAAAGAAAAGAGGTAAGTTTGTTTGCCCAGAGACCAAGGCAGTAAAGAACAATGACAAACTCACATTCAAACATTTGAAATGTCATTTTTGGGAAATGTAGCCTTCACATGAAGGAATTAGACAGAGGACCAGTTTTTAAAGAAAAGGTGTTCACATATGAATCTCTCAGGAGACAGAAGGGCCTAGTCAGGCCTGGATGAAATGTTCATATAGGGTAATGTTCCAAATATGCATATGTCACCCTTTGGCTTCCACTCTGATGAGTCAGCACTGACCTGGCAAAAGCAGCTATGCTGAGTCTGTTGCTACCCCACACACCCACCCCAGAATTTGGATCTGGAGAAAGGGAACTTCTAGGTTAAAGGGCAATGCTTTATCTCTAATTAAAGTAATTGGGGAATGCCCCTCCCCCAAACTTCTAAAGAAAAGCAATGTTCTTATAAATTTAATTCAGAATTTTGAATGGAACCCATCCCATACCCACCCAATAGATGGGGAAGAGGAGGGGAGGGGGGAGGAAGAGGAGGGGAAGGAGGAGGAAGGGAAGAAGAACAGAGTCCGGCGGGTGGAGGCTAGATTCCAACACATGTGTTCTCATTTATCAAGGGGCGGTACTCGGTGTGAAGGGGGAGAATATCAGGGGTGAGCCGAATCAAGGAGATCAAATTATTTTTCCATTTGTCTCAGAAGCAAAGGGGGACAAAAGGAAATAAAGAGGGAAGGAAAATCATTTCATGATGTGGTGATCCTGTGTAACCTGGAGGAGCCAGCCAGGGGAACTTCATGTTTCAGTGACGCCCATGCTAGGGGGTGTTCCTCAGCTTCCCTGGGTGCAGGACATAGCTGTGGATTTTGGAAGCATCAGAGATGACAAGAATTTGCACGGATGTCTCTAGTTGTCCTTCCTCTGATGCCCTGCCTGAGCAGCACAGCCACCTGCGTGAATCTGGAGGACAGAGAAGAAAAAGTCAAGTGTTTAACTGACTATTGATTTCAGGCCAGGCATTTTATTTTCACGGGCTCCCACTCCCAATGCATCTGCAAAGTAGCTATCACACTTCATTCTAGATACTGGCAAAGTGCTCTAAAGACCCTGTGGCTCTTGTTCAAGATGCACAGCCATCATCTGAGGAGGCAAGATGTACCACCATCATCAAGCTTTGCCTTCCTGAGGGCTCCATGGCATGTGAGCAGTGAAAGCTAAAATGGCTTCTATATTAAACAGGGAGGGAGAATAGAAATGTACTTGAAGGGGGAGAGTAAAAAGAACACACTGGGGTTCATTTGGGAACTAGAACTGTGCCTTCCGGTCATTGTAAGGTGAGGTAGAATGAGCCAAACCTAGGGACACCCCCTTTCAGCTACAACAGATGGGAGGGTATATACCAGCTGTCTACTGGTGAGTGATGGGGGCTGCTCTTGTAGGTTTGGCTGTAGGGCGAAATGGACATCAGCTGGTCAGTGGTTTCACAGTTTCAGAACAGACCTATGCCAGAGAGCCCTGCGGTCACTTGGTTTCACAAGCACTGTCCCAGTCCCACCCCTTTATGGTGGGAGCAGTACTTTCTGTGTCAGAGTTCCATCCCACATTGATTTATAAATCTTGACTCTGGTTCACCTACAGAGCAGGAACACTCATGTGGCCCCATCAGTCCAGAGTCATTCCAGATTTCTACACACAGGACCTCATCTTAACACACCCCCTCCTCATGCCCCCAGTTTCCCAAAGCTCAGTGGATCCAGACAGACAAAACTACCCTAGCACAGAAGAGGCCTCTGCATTTTTGAAACAGAAGCCTCTGGCTTTTCTTTGAAGTTACATGTGGCCCCATTGTTTTGTTTTGTTTTGTTTTCCCTGATAATAAACTAGGTAAGAGAGAGGAAGGCAGATGGGGAAACCAAAGAGTGGAGAAGAGGACAGGAGGGAGTCACCAGGAAAGCCCTGCCTAGGAAGGGGTACAGCCAGGTTGTCATGGGCATCACAGGCCAATCTGGTGAGGCCGTTTCCTCAACTGAGGTTCCCTCTTCCCAAATGATTCTAGTCTGTATCAAGTTGACATGAAACTAGCCAACGCAGAAGGGTCTATTGAGGAAGGGTGGGCATCTACAACTGACACTCTTGGTTGCTAGGGTGACAGAATCCTGCAATCTCCAGAGATTCCCCTAGCTGTGGGGACTAGGCCAGGGACAGGCCAAGAAGGTGGTATCTAGGGTGAAATGTAGCAATGGAGCAGAGAAGGCAGAGGCTGCTGCTCCTTCTGAGCCAAGATCTTAAAAAGAAAAAGCCCCAAGTGGTCACAGCAGGCAGTGTGACTTCAGAACCCAAGAGCTTAGCCCTTCTTGTTGTGCTATGTCCATTCCTCTGTTGCTTCTGGGGGCCACCTTGTGAACGCTTCCTTTATTGACAGCACTTGATGGAAAGTGCGAGCCACAGACTATGGAGCTTCACCCAGGGAGAAATTGGCACATCTAATTTCTTAACCTATGCCAGGATCTGCTCACAGCTGTGAAGGCTTTCCACATGCTATTTCACAATAAGACGGCTTTTCATCCTCCAGTTTATATTCGGACCAGGCTGGTATGGAGAAATATAAAACACCTTTCTTCATGTCCACGGATCGGATCAACCCTCCCAGTGAGTGGGGGCACAGTCCTAAGGGAGCCTTTGCTGATGACAAAGCTCTCTAGATCTCAGCTTCCCTCTCTGCAGAGCCTCTGCAGATTTTGCCAAGGTAGGTGTTGACACCTGTACCTTCTTCTCCCTTATCAGCAGCTGTGAAGGGAACGGAGATCCTATTGAGAATATTTGTCCTATGTGACGCTTTAGTGGCTTTAATTCCTAATAAGCATGATATTTCTAGAGAACATGGAAGGTTCTTTTTCCACAGCCTGTTAATGTCATAGCAACTGGAAAGGAGGGGGCGGGTGTCCCCAGGGCACCACAGGGCAGAAACAAAAGCAGACAAGTAGACAAGGAGGAAGCACAAGCAGAAAGAGCAGGCGTTAAGATCCAGTGGAGTCCTTCTCTTCAGCCTTCCCCCTC
>NW_022196898.1:6133165-6133665 GCF_008632895.1 Mastomys coucha
CAGGCAAGTTGGTCCTCCTTTGCCTCTAGCTGTTACTGGCACATGAGCAAGTGACTCTGAGGCAAAAAAGACCAGCCTCTCTACGGACTGACCTGGCAGTGCTGTGGGTGTGAGCTTTTTGCCTGATCAGAGAGGCCTTCCACAGTCACCCCCAGCCTCACAGCTAGCAAGCTCACACCCCGCACCCCATCATCTTGAGGACCTGGGAAACCCAAAGTATGAAAGCCTGGGCTAGGGAAGGTGTGTGTGAAGAAAGCCTTCGCCTTGCCTCCTGCGCTCAGGACAAGCTAAAGCTCTTCAGGGCACCACTTCCTACACAGAGTTTTGCCTGCATGCTAGGATGGTTTAACAAACAGAGAGAGGAAGAAGGCAGGGGTGGGTGCAGTGTGGTTGTCCTCCCTTCCCTCAGACAGCCTATCCCAGATCCCAGGTGACTACTGTTGTGTTTTATAAAAAAGAACGAATCAGGAATATGTTTGGTAGAGGTGTGGTATGGGGTG
>NW_022196898.1:6133854-6151275 GCF_008632895.1 Mastomys coucha
AGCTACTGGAGAGAGTGGGGAGAGAAGGGACAGAAGGGGAAGAGGGGAAAAGAGCAAGAGAGAGAGGAGGGGGGCAAGCAGCCCCTTTTATACTGAGTCAGGCATACCTGGTTGTTGCCAGGTAACTGCGGAGTGGAGCCTAGAAGAAATGCTAACAATTCCTCTTAGCTCTTCCCAGCTCCAAGGCCCAGAAGCCAGGGTTCAGATAGTTGATAAAGCTGTCGAGCAGAGGCTTGGCTGTATCTCTGGTGCTTCTCGGGGTGTGTAGAGTGAGGAATCGGCCATCTTCCAGCCCTGCTCCTCTAGGGATGACGAGCAGTAGTTCTACAGGATCTATATTTATCCAGTAACTTGGCTTAGGAGCCTGGCCTAACCCCACCCCCAGCACCCCTCTGCCTGCCCTCCCCGTTCCCCCTCCCTCTGGGAGAATTCTCCTTCCCACCATGAGAGATGAAAGCACAGATACCTCTCTGTCCCTTGGAGGCCGAGGAAAGACAGGAAACCGAGCCCCAGAGAGAAAGTCACATCTTAATCCCATCAGGATGGAACAGGGCTGAGGTGGAGCCCCTGGAGTCCTCCTTACCCCTATTGGTCCTGTTTAGATGCCTGCCTCTCTACCTTCCTGAAGTTTCTCATTACGGTGTCTTCTGAAACCGGAGCTGCAATCATCTGGTAGCCTGTTTTTTGTTTTTTTTTTGTTTTTTTGTTTTTTGTTTTTCACTTGTCTACCTGCGGCCCTCCAGCCTCCTTTTACTCTAGTTACCCTAGAGTTGAACCCAATGAATCTTTGAAGGACGTGATCTCCAAATACACTGTGTTCTGGGGCATTGGAGAGTGGGACTTGAATACAGTAGGTTGGGGTGGGGACAACTGATTGACAAATGGCTACAAATGGCTCCCTGTTCTCATCAGGTAGCAGTCTGTTCTGGCTTTGAGGTGGGCTGTGGGAAGACTCCCAGTTGATACTGTCTTATCTGGGCCATCTGAGGAAACCTCATGGCTTTAAGTCCTGACTGCAGGCAGGTCTGAGGAGGCAGCCTTCTCCTGGCGGTTCCAGTCTGAGTGCCCCCCCTCCACACACACACACACATACACACACACACACACACACACACAGAGAGAGAGAGAGCAAAGAGGACTTCTGTTTTGATTCTTGATTTTCTCACATTTCCCCTTTAAAGAGCCTGTCTTCTATCTCTCTTCTTTTCATTTCTAGCCCCCCTCTGTTCCTCATCAATGTAATTTTAAAGTGAAAGCACATGGTTGCAGAGGCAGGTCTCTCCGTTTACTCAGCTGCACCTACTTATTCAATTTAAATTGGAAGGCTAGTTTACAAACTTTCAAAAACTAAGTCCTGTCCAATGAGAAGAGCTGTGTAAACACAGGTCTGATTTCATCTCTAGTTCTTCCCCTCCCAAAAGACCCTCCTAGAACAAAAGCCAGGCCAGAACATAAAGCGTGTGTGTGTGTGTGTGTGTGTGTGTGTGTGTGTGTGTGTGTGTGTGTGTGTGTGCGCGCACACACACGTGTGTGTGCTGGATATGCACATTCTCTTTCTGGAAGTTTCTTCATTTCTAATTGTGAAACAGGATAATCAAGTTGAACAGGATCAGCGTTTCAACATGTGATGCTTTCCACGTTTTCCAGCAAAGTGTCACTTGACATTCTGGACCCCACTTGATGCAGTCTTGGCTGGAAAAAGCTAAGACTGATGTGTCTAGAGACTGGCTGGGTCTAAGGCTGGTGTGTCTAGAGACTGGCTAGGTAAGGAAATGCTGCTATCCTTTTATGACAGAGATACATTCTCTTTGCAATCTTAATTCTCTCATTCTCTCTCTCTCTCACACACACACACACACAAGGAGAGGAAAAAGATGAATTTCTAGCATTCTAGCCGTTCTGGGGAAGCAGAGCGAGGAAACAAATCTCAGAAACTAAGAGTAAAGCAAGGCCCTGCTATCCTGAAACAACTAGACTCATAGTCGCCTACTCCTTTTCTGAGCCCACTCAATCAATGGCACCACTCTGATTTTATCTTCCCGAGCTTATGAAATGATCAAGAAGAATCATTGTCAACTGTGAGTTGTCTACTATGGGCTGGTCCAGAATTAGCCATTTTCATTCAGTATTTTGCATCATCAGTTTAGACACTCTATAACTTGGATATGAAAGATTCCCCAAAAGGTTGATTGTCACAACTTGGTCACCAGTTCATGGATTCAGGAATGGACAACTGACTGATAGATGGATCACAAGGCTTTTGATCTAACCAATACCTTCATTCACTGATGGACAGTACCAACTAGGTGACATGCCAGGGTGGTGACAGAAGTTTTTTTTTTTCCTTTTAGGTATTTTGCCATATTGATGACAATTGACTAAGATAGTGCCCAAGGTCACCACTTAAAAGAGGGACTACTTATTTTGTCTCTGGCTGTAGAGGGCATGGGACTTTTCCTGGTTGCCCAGAGAGACATTGGGAGATCAAAGTAACTCTTCTGCCAAAGTTCATCCAATGAGTTTACTGGAGTTGCTTGCAGGAATACGGGAAAAGGGATACTTACAGGAGCACAGGCACCTCGGAGGCAACTGCATCATGAACAGCCCATCCCTGCTCAGGTGAGGACCAGTACCCTCCTGGAGAGTGGATTTGAACTGCCCTCCAAAAGGCACATTGTTGAAGGCTTGAATGACAGTCTATGGTGCTCTTGGGAGTGTATGGAGTCCTTAGGAGGTAGGCCTTAATTGGAGGTCTTAGGTCATTTCACAGCACCCTTGAAAGGGATTACGATACCCTGGTCTCTTCTTTCACACTCTGCCATGAGGTACACAGGCTTCCTCTGCCAAAATCTCAAAATCTCTCTCAAAATCTTCTGTGTGCTGCTTGAAGCATTGTGGAATGGAGTGTCCAGCCATGAGCCAAAATAACCCCCCCACACACACCTTTATTAGTTCTCTCAGGTAGTTTGTAACAAAATGTGAGACCACTGTCTCCCTTAGCCACCTTCCCGAAGACGACACAAGGTCCTGGAAGCTTTGGCAGGGAACGCCTTTCCTTCCTGCGGTGGAGACCACTGACCAGAATGACTTCTCCATCTCTGCATCTTCTTTTTCTTTCTGTATCAGAGACTAGTGTTGCGACTGTCCAGCTGGCCGGTAGAGTTCCTGGTTCCTGCTCAGTTTCAGCTTCCTACCTCAGGTCCAGCTGTTTTCTGCCTGGAGAGGTGAAGTCCCTTTGTGAAGGGCTACTTAGATTTTTTTTTTTAATTACCTACAAATGTCTTTTGTGCATCACTCTTGACAAACTTTTGCTTTGTTAATGCAGAACACAAAATATTGGTTGTTATTTTCCTTTCAAGGGCCCTGAAAAATGCCACCCCTTCATCTTGTGGTTCTTTTTTATTTTCTTCTTATTGGAAATCAGCCAGATGTCTGATGGGGGTTGGAGGATGATGGATGATGCACTCTCTCTAAGAATCTCTTTTTTTTTCTTTCTTTTGAGTATGAGATGGTTTTATTGACATGATTTTTATTGAAGCTTCCATACATGCATATAATGTGCCTTAATCAATGCCATCCCTTCCCTTCCCTTCCAGTTCTTTCCCTATTCCCATCCCAAGTATTCTCTCCCAACTTCATGTATTCTCTTGTTTTGTTTTTCCCAGAGTCTGCTTAGTGGTGTTAGAACAAGCATGGGCATGCCTAGGAATGGCATCTCTGAGGAAAACCTCTCCCAGTGGCCACTTATTTACCTAGCTTCTCAGGTAGGAAGGTCCTCTCTCAGGATTGAGATTCCCTCTTTGGTTTTGGTGGTGCATGTTGTTACACATGTAAGTATATATTAATTCTGCTTATAAATCGAACTTCCTGCTCTGAAGACCTGAACATTTCGTGCATCACTTCTGAATACTGAAATGCTGCTTTTCATCTATTTTTGAACACAAACTGAACATATATCAAAGATTCTTACTTCTCTTTCCTGCTTTCATGTCTTTGCTTTCCATCTTTCATTCTAGACAATTTCCTATGACTAAATTTTCTTTCACTAATTCTTTCTCCAGCTGAGTCTAACCTGCGGTGCATCCTATTATACTTCAGGTCTTACTAATAGCTCTCTTTATTTCATGAAATTTAATTTGGCTATTTTTTAAATTTGCTTTGTTTTTTCAAAATAAAGCACTGTTCCGACACATTCATGCTTCTTTTTCCCTTTAAATTGCTTAGAAACAACCAATAATACTTCAGAATATGCAAATATATTCGGATTTCAAACATGAAACAGTTTACTTTTGGTAAACACAGTTTTTTTTGACATCTTTGATGACTGCTGCTGCTACTGATTCCAGTTATTCTCCTCAAACAAAAAGGAGAGGGAGGGAGAAGATTTATGCAAATTTGACCATGAGAAATTGTTGAAGACTTGGAGTCTATTTCTCTCATACACAAATTTGTATTTATTTACTTTTTTAAGATTTATTTATTTTATGTATATGAGTACACATTATAGCTGTACAGATAGTTGTGAGCCTTCATCTGGTTGTTGGGCATTGACTTTTAGGACCTCTGCTTGCTCTGGTCAGTCCGCTCACTCAGGTAGACCCTGCTTGCTCAGTCCCTGCTCGCTCTGGCAAAGGGCTTTTGACATCACACAAGTGCGGGCAGGGATGTGAATAATTTTCCAGTGAAGGCTTTTCTCCTTCCACACACAAAGCCAATGTGGGAAGGAATTTCTTTCTTTCTGCAGCTGTTTACTCTTTCTGGTCTTTGGCACCTCTGGGTTAGTGGAGGCCATTGGTTCGTGGACTTTGTTTTGATAGATGCATCTTAAACTTGTTCACCTCAGTACTCCGGAGACTACACTTGGTAAAACATGTTTAGGAAATTACAGGCTTTTTAGAATATTCCTCAATAAATCAGCCTTGGTTTTGGCCTTTTAGATGTCCCACCTTCCCTCCTTCTCCAGTATTTTAGGTGTTTTGCAGTGGGATAGCTTTTTAGCCATCTAATCCTCCCTCCATATTGCTAAAATTGCATCTATTTTTTTCCTGATTCTTAATTGTGTTGTCTTTCTTTATAAACTTAAAAATGCAGAGCTACCTAATTCTCTCAAAGAATCACCCCAATATCCCCAGGCCAGTACCCCACATGCCCACTCACTGATGTCAATGGCTTTCTCTCTAAATGTGCACCAATTTTCTCCTTAGACCTGGCTCCTGTCCCTACTTCCAGGTCTAGTATCTCTTAAGGAGCTCACCCCAAATGCTCCCATTGCCATTAACTCTGCCATACCTTTCTTCCCAGGCCCTATGTGCTCTGAGATACTGTGATCTACAATAGCTTTCCTTTCTTAGGCTTCTTTTGTGAGAGTCCCACAACCCTAACTAACACAGCACCGCTCCCTGACCCCCACCATTCGGGCACCTGGGAAGACTGAATCAGAGCACAGTGGCCACCCAGCACTCCTGAGAGAGAACACTATGTCTGTTTTTCATCGTTAGAATTTTAGTCACGACCTGGTTTGCCTCCAACACCAGGGTGGCAGACAGGTTGCTTCAGGTACTTATCGGGGAAAGTTAGCCAGTCGTCTCCTTCAAGCCAATCTGCATTTGCCATTTTCAGTTCTGCTGGGCCTGCTTGTTGGCAGTTGACCCTTCTCATGGGAGCCTCACCTGAGTGTCCAACCACCCTTCCCAACCATTTGTGTAAAAATTTGCCTTGATGCACATGGCCTGGAATGAGGTGGTAGAGGATATACGGCAGGAAAGGATGAGGGTGGGGGATTTATGTACCTAGTCTTGGGTAAATTACTATCTTTGCTGTGTACAGATCTTCCAGGATAGCAGCTTTAAGGTCATCTACATTCCTGCCTATAACCCTTCACCTATGCATGCCAGGAAGCGTAATAAACTCATTGGCTCCCCAGACTGAACCTAGTGGAATCAAGCCTTGGTTTCTCTTCATGACCTTAGGAGGAAGGGCAGTTATTGTTTACACTTCCTCTAAGGATGAGATTTTAACAGCAGGGCACTCTCTTTCCAAATACCTTGTAGTGAACTGGTCAAGAGACAACAATGCACAAAGCTGAGTTTCCTGGAAGCTGCACCTGGTCCCTTTTGATCAGTATGCCCAAGGTTTAACTTTATTTAGCTGTATTTATACATATCTTTGAATTTTACCTAATACGTTTATGGGAAGAGTTACATAAAACCAAGGTTGGGTTTTATGGTTTGTGCCAGTAATCCTAGCAATAAGGAGGCAGAAGCATCTTCTTAAGTTTGAAGGTAGCTTGGACATAGCTCATGCTAGGCCATCTGGGCATATGACAACCTGTGTCACAACCAAACAACAACAAAAACCCAAAAATATTTGTCCGTACTGGGCATTTCTCATTGGACTCTTGAGTGTTTCATATATAGTGATAATTTCTGATGTGTCATTGGAGGAGACACTTGACCTCTCTGAATCTCAGATCTTTTGTAAGGATGATTGGAATGATAATGTCAACTCTGTGCACTGCTGGGAAGATAGGATGATAGTCATACAAGCTGTGAGGGACCCAGGGGGCCTTCAATAGCCTCTCCATATCACCATGGTTATGCTCAGTGTTCATGTGATGGTCATAGGCAGCAGTGACAACATATTGTGTCTGTCTTTTGGTGTAGCTGTTTTCCTCTGCTTCTCCTGCTTTCTCTGAAAATCCCCGAGATCCCAAAGACCGCCAAGCAGCCATTTCCAATGCAAACACATAAGGGTCTTTATTGTGTCTTTATTGCAAGGACTCTCACCATTACAGCAGGGGTCAGAAATGAGAGCCTCAAGTCTAGGGGTACACAGTATTTATTGTAGTTATAGCAAGCGTGGGGAATTTCCTTGTGGGTCAGCAAGTTAATATTTTAAAAACTGCACTTCTGTCATAATCTGCAAGAGCCAAACACGGGCCAAAACCACCTAACAAACAGGATGGCTAGGTTATCTATTTTCTGCAGGGTATCTTAGGTTATCTATATATACCTTGGCCCTGCTGTTCTAACCTGATGGACTGTTGCTGGGGATGGAGGTGCCAAAGGATATTTGCTCAAGTGGACTTTATGGTTTTCTTCCTAAAATTAGAGTTGGTTGTGCTTTACAGTGTGAAGTCTACATGCTTGACTGCAAGCCCCATGTTCCTATTAGATCTATCTCATTTCTACTGACTGAGCTAATGCTGTCCCGTTTTCCAAACAAAACAGGACAAGCAGATGAACACACAAAGGCCTTCTCACAATGCTGGCTAATACTTGCTAAAGCATCCTACAGCATCCAACCTTCTTTCCTGCCTGCCAGAGACTCAGGTTTTTTTATGCTTGTCTTGAATTAGCTGTGTGAGCATAGTTGATGGGACTAACTTTTGATCTGATGTCACAAACATTGATGAAAGACAGGCAGGCTTATCCGTGGCTTTTCTGAGCTTCTCAGTTGTAGCACTTCTTCCTTTAGGCCATGGCACAGAACCCATTCTGGAATTAGAGTCTTAATGATCAGACAAAATAGCCAGAGTATTTCTTTATGGCCAGTCTAGTGGTTTGATTAAGAATGGCTCCATAGACTCATGTATTGAAATGCTTAGTCATCAAAGAGTGTCATTATTTTAAAAGGATTAAGAGGTGTGGCCTCACAGGAGGAAGTGTGTCACTGAGGGGTGAGCTTTGAGGTTCAAAAGCCCATGCCAAACTCACAATCTCTCTCTTGGCCTATGCGTTGGGATGCAGCTCTTAGTTACTCTAGCACTATGCTTGCCTGCTGCCATGCTCCCTGCCATGACGATAATGAACTAAACTTCCGAACCTACCTATAAGCAAGCCCCCAATTAAATGCTTTCTTTTTTTAGAGTTTCCTTGGTCATGATGCCTCTTCATAGCCATAGGACAGTGACTAAGACAGCTTATACAGCATACTAAGGTGAAGGTAAGTTAGTTTCAGGATGAGTAGCTTGCTCTGTGAAAGGGCTCTAGTTTCTAGCACCTGCCATGGGAAAGAGAATCCTGATATCTATGACAAGCTTCAGAGGGGAGACAGGAGGTTAGGAGAAAATCAGAGACACATTGGTTCTCCATTTGCTTCTCCAACCTTCTTTTGTGGCCATGAATTCCAAGCACTCAGCAGGCCAAAGTTCTCCATTTTGGTGATGTTATTTTTTTTAGTCCTGACAAATGAGTAGGTAAATGCCTGGCCAACCTGGGATTCTGCAGACTAGGCTTAAATAGTGTCTCTCTTCTCATTGACTGTGCTTTAGATCAACTTCTCCCCTCTTCCTGAGGCATCTTTGGCAGTTGACAGAGCTCTGGAGGAAGGCACAAGGTTTGCAAACACAAAGGACTCTAGGTTATCATATGAACATCGAGTTCTCAGAGTTGGTTCAAGGGCTTTGGGGAAGTTCCAACCTCAATGGAGAATTTGGGGCTTTAAAAATTATTTTAGGGGTGTGTGTGTGTGTAGATATTATTCTAGACAGGCTTTCTCACAGAACCTGGATCTTATTAAATGGCTAGCCCAACCTGGCAGTGAACTCAGGGGCTCTTTACCTCCCCTAGCACTAGGGTAACAGATGGGTACCACCACATCCCTGTTACCCTTAAGCTGGGAATCCCAGATCAAGCCCTAATGCTTGAATGGCATTAATGGGGGCTGGGCTCTATTTGATCGTGGCTGAGCCAATGCCTGTGCCTACCACATGGTGGCAGAAATTTGGATTTCATTTCAAAGTGGTATCTAGTAAGAAAGACTTTTGATAGGTTTAGTTTTGGTTTTGTTAAGTTCTTGCCATTCATCACCAAACAAAGCCAGTATCACTGGGAAAGCAGGAGTGCAGACTAGATAAGCTACAGGTTAGAACGTGACAACTAGGGAGTGTTCCTGTTCAAGCCCATCTACGGCTGCCTTCTATGGTGAAGAGGAGTTAGCTACTAAGGGGTGTAGGGTGAGCAGTCATGTTTTGATTGAGAAACTTGGGTTTCATAAGCCTTTCTCTTTTGCACATGTCTCCCCTCTGCAGCCAGACTGAAAAGGGGATTCCCGTTGATAAGCCATGAAAAGTTTGGGAGGAGTGCTGGTAAGACATCTTGTGTTCCTCTCCTTCCAAACTCATGCTTGCAACTCAACCTTCCATAGTATTTGGATAGTGAGTTGAGGCTTTAGGGGGAGATAGTGAGGTTGCAAAGATGGAGCCCTTGTGAATGGAGTTGGTACCCTTATATGAAAGGACTAAGAGTTTGCCTGCCCTTTCTAGCATGGGAGAACATGGAAGGTAACATCTACAAGCAGTTCATGGTTTACCAAGCCTGCTGGCACTCAAGCTTGGACTTTCTAACCTTGAAAGCTGTGAGCAGTAGACTCTGATTGCTCATGATTTACCCAGCCTGAGGTATTTGGTTATAGCTGCTCACATGAACAAATAGGTGCTAATTAAGCAGTGCACACAAATGCCACATGCATAAATCCAGTGAGCCAGGTACCCACTCGGGTGGTAGGGGGTTGGCTTCCTGGTTGAGGAAGCATTGAAGCCAGGCAGTCAGTGTGCTGACCCCTGCAGAGGACAGGAATGAGGGCCATGAAACCAGTACATTCAATCAGTGGTCATGAGCTGGTGAGATGGAGTATATTTTTTAACTTTACAAGCTGTGCATTTTATTGAAATGTAATGTAACTCACAGAGACAAGTAAGTCACCACAAGGCTCTCAGTGACATTCTCGGATAAATTCTCCTTGATGAATGGAATTCCTGTGCCATAATGGTCCCAAAGTAGCCATACTTTCTTTCTTTCTCTTTTCCTTCCTTCCTTCCTTCCTTCCTTCCTTCCTTCCTTCCTTCCTTCCTTCCTTTCTTGCCTTTTTATTTATTTTTGGTTTTACAAGACAGGGTTTCTCTGTGTAGCCCTGGCTATCCTAGAACTCACTCTGTAGACCAGGCTGGCCTCAAACTCAGAAATCCACCTGCCTCTGTCTCCCAAGTGCTGGGATTAAAGGCGTGTGCTACCACTGCCCTGCTGCTCAGACACACCTACTGAGAAACAGCACCACCTATAGTGGAAAATGTCCCCATGGAAATACCAATAGGCCAGGCTAACCCAGGCAATCCCCCAACTGAAACGCCTTCCAAAACTCTGGGCCATGTTAAGTAGATAGCTGAATCTAACTAGAAAACTGAACATCCGGAACTGTAAAGTCTGTATGTCTGGGAGCAACTTGTGCCCCACTGGACTCCTGGCTAGCATTTCCTGTGCTATCATTCTCCCCTGCTGCATGCGGCCTTCTCTGGCAGCACAGCCAAGGTTGCTAACAAATTGAACACTTAGTGACAGGCTGGAGACTCTAGAGGAGAAAGGTAAGTTTGCCTCCTCACTTCAGGATACAATTAAGAAAGTAAGAACCAGCTCTGATGAGTCCCTTTCAGGCCACATGCTACCTCTACCTAGAGATGGCATCGCCAAAGTAGCATAAGTGGAAGTGTCCTGGTTGGCAAGGCCTGAGTCCAAGAGGTTGATTCAAGGGATTAAATGCTATGACTGGCAGTCTCCATAGATATAATAGGAAGATAGGTTGGTTTGCCCACTGAACATGCATAGCAGTTAAAACAGGGAAGGGATGTTGGGTAGTGAAAATACATTCTCATTGGAGTGTGGCCAACAGGGGCTTGTGTGGATACTTAAAAGTAATCTTTGTCAGAGCTATCATTGTACCCCCATCTTAACTGATGAGAAATGAGCTATTTACAAAGGAAGGTCCCCAGTTTTGGGATTCTGGTCTTACATCCCAATCAGAGAAGCTCTCACTCAAATCATCTATCACCTGTCTACTTTCAACAACTGTGTGAACTTGGGTTAAAAGTAGTAATCAAAATACTTCAACAGCCTCTCTTCTGCAGCTGGCTGGGACTTGGCATTTCTCTGAGATGGGTGTAAGAGTCCAGGATCGATCTGTTTGACAGCAGCAGGGGTTCTTGAGTACTATGGTGCAGGGTGGGAGAAGGCAGTGGGAGGTTAGTGCGCTGGGCTAGAGCAAGGTTCTGGGGCCCTGACCATCCCAGGGAACTTTGTCCTTTTTGCCTGGAGATTCGAAATCACCTGTTTCTCTGAGTATTCAGCAATCATGTGTCTATTGTATATTGCTGAGAATCTTGTCTGAATCCCAATACCGTGCTCCAGAAGCTTATGGTCCCAGAAAGGAGAAAAGTGCCAGTGTGTTGTAACAGTCCCCTGTGCAGGGCTATGATACGACCATAGGGGCCACTTCACCCAGTGAGCAAGACCAAGAGTCATCACGCAGTTTCTAGTACAGGCATGCAGTGTGCTGGCTTATAATGCATCCTGGGGATAGTCAATATTCACATCCCAGGTCATTTGTGAGTCAGAGCTCAACTCCAGGAAGTGCAGATACATCATGGTAAGGATATGATATCCAGAGAATGGCTTTTCGGGGGTGGGGTAATGATTGGCTTACAAATTAGCATAAAAGATAATAGAAATGGTCTTTTACTGAGTGACATTCAGAGTGTGGATTAATTATAAAGCAAGTCGTGTACTCAGATGTCTCTCTTCTAAACCAGGGCACGAGACTCCTCTGAGGCCTTTAGCTGGCTCTTACAAGGGAGGTACCCGAACAAATGTGTTATAAGGCTTATAGAATCCAGTTTCTAGAACGGTTTTTGCTGTCTCTTCAGTGCAAATGGTTGTCATATTACCTAAAACAGTACCCTGCCTTGACTGACCTCAAAGAAGAGCTGTACCTGTTTATTAAAGTTTAATTTACAAGTTGTCTTTACTATAACGTTGCCTGGGAATGGGTTTTGGAGTACTTCTACCTACCAAACAAGAGTGTGCATGACCCAGTGAATTTTAATCAGTTTTGATAAGGTGTTAAGTGCAGTGGTGTGAGTACCCTGTGCACTCCAGGGAGGAAGAACCCTGGAGACTGGGTGCATTGGTTCTCAGAGATTGCAAAATCCGTGGTTGTTTTTGTTCTAAGACGAAGTCTCAGACAGCAGCACAGCCTGCTCTTGAACTTACTGAGTAGTTGACAATAACCCTGAACTGATCCTCCTGCCAATGCCTCCTGAGAACAGGAACTGCAGATGACCTGGAATTACCTGGTCTATTCTGTGCTGGGGATTGAACCTAGTGTTTTGTACATGAACACAAGGTACTCTGCTACATCCCCAGCTCTGCAAATGGACATCCTTGGCTACACACACTCATCCTTGGCTACAGAGAGTGGAGGTGGGGGCACACATGTGAGTGACTGAGCCAACTATGTCTCCCCTGAAGGACTTGTGTGCTCAGTCCTGGGGCTGGACATTAGTTCTCAAATCAGGGTTGTTGAAAAGTAATCAAGGGACAACGTGTCTGATTGTGTGTGGGGGTGGGGGTGGAGTGGGGGACTGGGACACTAGGTTATGTTCTTTAAAGCTCCCAGAAAGTTTTCTTAAGTTCACAAGCTGTCAATCACTTCTGCAGAATGCTGAGCAGGGCACGGCATAAAGAGGGGTCACATTAGAAACTAGTCCTGATTAGCAGGTTTAGGGGCAGTGTAGGTGATGGTGCTGGAAGGAGGGTGCAATTTCCAAATGTTTTAGGTAGTGACTGGCTTTCTGGAATAACTGACAGATAAAACGTGGGCAGAGCTGAAGGTGCTCTGGAGGCCTGGGGAACCTGGCAAGTTTCTGGCTTTTGGGGTAGGATGGGGAGAGGGCCAGTCTTTCTTGGGGTTCTACTGGCCCTGTCTTTTCCATTATAGGGATATAGTTGGCAGCTTTACCTTGCTGTGGCCAGCAGCTGCTCAGCTCCTCTGGGCTTCAGTCCTTGCCTAAGTCACTCCTGCTTGATGATGAACACTGCAAAGTGTGGTTTTTAGATAAAATGCCATTATCTGGTAATACTCACTTTGTAAGGTATTTTCTTTACCACTTGGTTCCTGGCCCCTGTGGCCCCTGTGGCCCCTGTGGCCCACATTCCTGGCAGGACAAGAAGACTGCTGGTTTTCCTACAGTTCTGTTCATGGTTTTGCATGTGAGGCCCTTACCTGAGGCGATGCTGATTTCTCACACTCAAGGGCAGCAGTGTAAGGAATATGTGTCACCCAGGCACACCCAGGCATCCAGTGACGTGTGAGGCAATCAGTGAATTCTTTGCATATTTTATTTTTCTTTTTTTGATTTCCAACTCACACACATCTGGCATATTTTACATCTTTGCAATAAAACATGGTTACAATAGCTTAAGGAATTTATATATCCAAAATATTTCACCATGATCTCAAGATGAAATGACCTTGTCTTCCAGACGTTCAGTGCCTTCCCAATTCTAAGCTACAAACTCAAGATATTGCTCACAGCCTGGTGATGAATAACATAATCAGTACACTGATTCTCCATAATTTCAGAATTTCATAAATACAAACAACAATGAAGAAGGAATAATTCAGTGCTAAAACTTTCTAGTACAGGTGGATGACAGATAAGTAATCACGGCAATAAATAATGATATGCTTCTGGTGCAATGTGCCGATACAAAGAACCCATTATTCTGTTTTATCGTTTGAAAGAAATGACTGCAAATGAGTGTAAATTCTGAGAAAATTACATTCCTGTAACATGCCTCATAGCCCTACCGACACGATATGTACATCTATGACAATACAGTCACCAAATATACAAAGAAGAAACATGAAGAAAATGTTTAGACCCCTGGGTGATAGCTGGATTGGGACAATGGATAGAAAAATCATTTGAGAGCCATCATTTTATATTGTAAAGATGAAGTGCCTTAGGCTAGGAGTATGGTTTTAGGTGAGAATCTCACAAGGAACGGAAGGGATGTTTATTTTTGTTGTAATACGGTCTGACTCATTATTAAACTATGCTATTTGAGAACCAAAGAGGGGGAAATATTAGCATCCTGATCCTCCCAACATGTAGACACGGAGCCAATGGGCTGACACCAGGGGAGATGTCCAGGTGCTGGGAAGTCAACGCAATGGGACTAATGATAGCGACTTCCATTTACACACAGTAGAAACCAGGCCCTCATACCCACGCTCCCTTTCTGTTGCATTTTCAGGTCCTAAAGGGCAGGGCTGAATTTTCTTTGTATAAGTACCAACAGTGGCAAATAATGGCTTAGTATCCAAATGCTATATGAGCAAACTTCACTTAGAAGGGATGAATTTAGATTAAAAAGTGCAAACCATATTTTAGTGAAAATGTCAAAAATTATGGATTGAGCCCAAATTCAACCCTTTTGAACAAGCTGTGTTCTCTCCATTTTCTAGCTTGAATGCACCTGTTCCATCAAGACTTGGGGGAGTAGGGAGCATGCAGGTTGTAACTCCACAGTAAATTAACAAAGGCTGCTCTTTCTTTATACAAGGTTTCACTTTTACAAAAGTATCCCTTTAAATAAGATGCATATGATGTACAAAGTATCAAACGTGTTTTTTTTTTTTTCTCAGCTTGAAAAGAGGCTGGAAATGGGATGCAGGTTAGGTTCAAAGCTTAAACTTTGTAACAACTGGGCACAAGGTTCCTCAGAATTGTCAAAAGTCTCTTGTGAGGCTTCCTACAACCTTTTCTCAATAAACGGCGATATATGAAATAATTACCAAAACGTCTCCTAATTTAGATAATTTACATGATATAAGCTTGCTTGACAGCAGCTGGTGTTCAGTCCTGGAAAAACAGGGTGAAATGGCTCCCGACTATGATGTTCGGCGACTGCTGGGTGGGATGGATGTACAAACAGAGGCCGATGCGGACCAGCGGCCCCACCAGAGATACTGCCTTTCCACAGAGCACTTGTGCACTCACTTGAATGTGGCTTCTGCTGCTTCTCTTCAGTACCTGTTCTGATGCTCATAATGCCACCGATTAAAATCTATATTAAAAGCTACAATGCTGCCGGAAGCCATGCCAGTAATCAGAGTCCTGAAAAAGCAGAGACGGTGAAAAGAGACAGGAAAACTATGCACTTTGTCACTTTATGCTGACATTGGTCCCAAGTCTTAACTGTGTTCACTGAGAGAGGTTGAGCATTTCCTCTCACTTCTGCTAAGAACTGCTGAGCTAGTGGAGAGCCCTGCTGGAGAGTGAAGTCAAGTCCAGCAAACCACACATTTTAGTGTGACGTGGGGTCCATTGCCTCTCAGCTATCATATTCGTGGTCTATCTACATCCTCCTCTGGGATAAGACTGGGCTTTTCTGTGGAATTCTGGCCTTTTTTCCTTAGTGTACTTTAACCACTCCACCCCTTACCTGTTCACTATATATATAACCTGGCTATGGTTATATGAACCAAAGAGAGGAAAATGTTAGCATCCATCACCACATGTGGATACATGAACCACATGTCTTCCTGAAGCCTCAGGTACCAATTTCCTTCTGTCTGTCGGAGAGCTTAGCTATTGTACAACAGCAAGTAGTATAAAACCTTCAGACGTAGTACATCCATTCTGAGTCATTGTCACCATGCAGGTGAGATCATCACTGTCCACTCTTACTTGTGCCTTCTAAACCAACCAGAAGCTCCTTTCTCTTGGGTGGCTCACTACCAATGACAGAGTTCGAGTCTCATGACATTCTTAAGTGTGCTTAGCCATTAATTCAGCACATCATCAGACAAATGTGTCCTGTACATACTTCCCCATTATGTGTTTATCAGTTAAACTTCCTGTGCATGAACTGTCCCAATTACAGCACTGCTCTGCACAGCACACATAATCAAAATTAATAATAGCATTAAAATGGAAATAGGAAGTTAGTTAGCGCCTTTCCTACACTAATATGGCTCTCTCTGACCCAGCCTGACAAATGTCTCCTCCTCAGCCTCCCACATGGCCACTCATCTCCTCCAAGGGTTCTGGTCCTCCTCCCTTGGCATACAATTAGGTTAGGGTCATGTGCTGGGTCACCTCATTCTGTACCCTTAGCACTTTGTAGGATACTTCAGCTATAATGTTGGTAACAGATATTTGCAAAAAGCATGTGAATGAATTGAAGGAAGAATGTTTACTCTACTTGAGAAGACATTTTAAACACATTTAAAAAACACTCATGCACAAACAAATAATTAGGAAGTAAGCTATACGTACTTACTGGTCTATTCCAATGGTAACCATACGCTTTCCTTAAAAAGGTGTATTGCTCAGAGTGCATCAAGCCATATTGTCTGTCTGTCTGTCTGTCTGTCTGTCTGTCTCTGTGTGTGTACACGTAGTGCATGTGCCATGTGTAGGCCAAAAAGCAACTTTGGGTTTCATTCCTCAGACACTGGTTCTTGAGATGAGGTCTCTTTCTGTCCTGGAGCCCATGCACTAGGATAGGCGCGCTGGTCCACAAGCCCTAGGGATCAGCATGTCTTATCTCTATGGGGCAGAGGTTAAAACTGTGCACACTATGACTGGCATCTTTATGTGGATTCTGAGAGCTGAACTTGGGTCTTTATACTCACACAATAAGCACTTTACTGATTGGATCTGCATGCTGTTTTTCTTGATGTTTTCTGTACCATACTATTATACTGTAAAAATGCTTTGTTGTATTTATTATATGTGTTAATGCTTAAAATATATCAAAGCCAAAATTCTTCTAAGAAACATTTCCGATTATTGAAAAACTGGGCCTTCCGTAGGGTTCTTACTCGTCTTCAGCTTGGCCTGTCTGTACTGTCTTTCCTCCATCTGGGTGAAGTCAGGAGAATGCTAAGCTTTGGACCTGCTCCTGTGATCACACTGCCCTTGACATGGCTCACCTTTGGTCATGGGATAAATCCATCGCTCTAATGCCAGCATCACACCCAGGGTAAATGTACAACTGCTTAAAGTCACAGGCCTGCCAGACCTCCACCACACCATTGTCCCCTCCAGTCACCAGGTTCTGTCCATCGCTGCTCAGGAGAATAGCCTACAGGAAAAAAAAAGGCAGATAAAGCATCTCTTCATTTGTTTCATGTCAATGGTCATGTCTGATTAGTCAAGTGTTTGCCCTAGTGTATGCAAATTTAATCAGCCAACCAAACAACCACCAATGCTCAACTAACTTCTGGCCAACCACCACCTACCTACCAACCAACCAGACTTCAGGTAAGCAATCCTGAAACAACCAACCACCAACTAATCACCAGTCAACTAACCACAGCCAAGCAAATGCCAACCAACTAAACAACTACCAGCCAACCATCACTTAACCAACAATATTCAACCAAATTAACCACTAAACAACCAGGCATCAGTTCACTAACCACCAACCACCAACCCAATAGATAGTCAATCACCCATCTAACATGAAACCAACAGACCACCAACAAGTGACCTGGAAAATACTGTCAATCTCCTTAACATTATCCTCTTACTTGGCCAATTGGCCAATCTGCAGAGCTTTCAAAATGGGAATCTAT
>NW_022196898.1:6151285-6153837 GCF_008632895.1 Mastomys coucha
CTGAAAAGAATAAAATAAAAATAAAATATTTAAGGTGCTAGAGAGAGATGGCTTAATGGCTGATTGTGTTTACTGCTGTTCTAGAGGACACAGGCTTGGTTCCCAGTACCCATGGCTCACAATTAACTGTAACTCCAAATCTAGGGGATCTGATACCCTTTTCTGGTTCAAGTATGCACACTCCTTGCTCCCTCAAAATAGCACAATTAAAAATTAAAATAAAATATTTAAAGTTAATTTAGTTATAAAATTATGAAAGTTACAATGAGAATACTGCCAGTCTAACTCAGGAAGAACTACTGAGAACACTGCATTTTGTGAAACTGAAGGTGTTAATGGAGACTTAGCAAAAAGAACAGAAGCATATTTTCCAATAGTTCCTAGAAGTGAGGCACCAGCCATTGTATTTCATTAGTGAATGAGGGCAATAGGGAACTTGAATCAGGGTTCTCAGGACAGGCATCTTTATTCTGTAGTTCCGTGTGTCTTGGTCATTTTTCTGTTAACTTGGCAGAAACCTAGAATATCTGGGAAGAAGGGATCTTAACTGAAAAAGTGGCTCCATGAGTTAGGGCTGTAGGAACCTGGTAGGACATTTTCTGAATTAGTGATTGAGGTGGGAGGGTCCAGACCATTGTGGGTGGTGGCACCCCGGTGCAGGTGGTTCTGACAGGGCACATGCCAGTAAGCAGTGCTCCTCTTTGGTCTGTTTCAGTTCCTGTTGGGGCCCAAAAGCCTCTGGCATCTCAGTCTCCATCTTATCCCTGGGCCATCATCTATTAACTAACACTCTTTTGTCTCTTCCACTATCTTGCTTCCATCCCTGCAATTGACTCGGGGCATTTTACAATTGGGGGCTTTCTGGACACCTTACAATGAGGACATTCCTCTCTGGACTTTTCACAATGAGGACACTCCTTTCTGGATATTTTATGATGTGGACTTTGCAGTTATGCCGATGTGTACCCAAACAATAATGCAAGTTTGGCCCGTGCATCTGGGCAAATACCTTTGTGGTCTGGAGTTTTAAACAGTGCCTTTCCCTAGAGTAAATTGAGACTTGATCAGAATATTTTGTCTTGTCTCCTGTTCCCAAATTTGTCATTGCAGTTCCCTCTTCTCAAGAACCCTGTTGCAGGTCGGGGCAGCTAGCACCCAGCAGTGGAGCTTGAGTATGAGGGGAGCAGTGAAGGCCACCACAGTGTTTTATTTAGGTTGGCCGAAGAGTTTTGTATGAAGACATCTTGCGCGGGAACCTGCTGCCTCAACTAGGGATCCTGGTGGGTTTGCAATGACCATGGGACAGGTGTTGAGTAGCCATGAGTTATTTGTGGAAGGTTTGAAAAAGGCTTTAAAGGCACGAGGGATAAAGGTTTACATGACTTATTTGCATTTTTTGATTTTGATAAAAAGACTTGTCTATAATCAAGAACTGTATCAGGTGAGGGAAATAGGGCTTAGAAGAAAAGAAAAAAAAGGAGAGATGCCAGATATACAAATGACATGAGAGAGAGAGAGATTAAGAGAGAAGGAAAATGGATTTTGGAGCTCTCTAGGGACAAAAGGAAATCGGAAGACATCTTGCTTCTTCTCTGGCCCCTACAGGAGACATTCTTAGTTCTGGTTAGATCAAGCTCTCTACCCTCTCTGTGATGTCTGTCCATTGGTGCACCAATCTGTTCATGTGTCGATTTGTGTCTGTTTTTGTCTCGCTGTCTGAATGACTGTTGTTCTATGTTTCATGTTGAAAAGAAAAAATAGTTAAAACTTTATCTGCTGGCTATTCATCTCTGATTCAATCTCAAAATGCACAGCGGAGGCTGATTTAAGTTGCCTCCACCCATATCCAGGAGTCAAGAACAGCAGGGCAGTCCCTGATAAAGAGCTGCTTTTGAGATGGTTCAGCAGCTTCTTAATCCTAAGGCAAATAAGCTGATAGTTGTTTTTTTCCTAGAAAAATCTCTGTAATTGTAATTATTGGGTTCAGAAAATGACAAAGTGCTTTTTCTCTTGAAATTATAGCTAGAAAAAAGTAAAAATTCTTTGATTGCTCTAAATTTAGAAGATTTGTGTGGCCGCTTTAGTTTCTGACTGGTCTTTAAGGTATAAATATGCTCTGCATGTCTTGCTTATAGAGTATTGGCTTATAAATCATTGCGTATGATTAAAAGCTTGTAACATTGGTAACAGAAAGTTAGCTTTAAACTGGCAATTCAAGGTTGGAGTCATTTTAAACAGCAACTCGTGGCATGAACCAGCCCACAAAACCAGGCCTCTAAAGACACCTCTACATTAGGATATTTTATGTAATCCTTATCCTAGAAACTAGACTTATAAGGGATAGTATTTAAAACAATGTCTCTTTAATGAGTATAAGGAAGGCATTTTTTTTCCCCGAAGTTGTGGAAATTGCCAGCCAGGGCCCACCACGGCTGGGCTTCCCTTGGCTACAGATAGTCAGGAAAACCAAGCCTTAGAAAGTACCTACTGTTGAGGGACATCTGGGTTGTTTCCAGGTTCTGGCTATTATAAATAAGGCTGCTATGAACATG
>NW_022196898.1:6154673-6185464 GCF_008632895.1 Mastomys coucha
AAAAAAAAAAAAAAAAAAAAAAAGAAAGTACCTACTGCCCTGAGCCTGCAGCCAGGCAACGCCATGGATCCACCAGAAGCCCTAGATAATTATTATATAACCAGGCCGTAGAGAGTGTGTGTGCATGCAAGTGATAAAGAACTGCTTGAGTTGGGCATGGTGGCACACACCTTTAATCCCAGCACTTGGGATGCAGAGGCAGGCGGATTGAGGCCAGCCTGGTCTACAGAGTGAGTTCCAGGACAGCCAGGGCTATACAGAGAAACCCTGTCTCGAAAAACAAAACAAAACAAAAAATCAAAAATCCAAGAACTGCTCGAAATAATGTGTGGAGGCCTTGGCTGTAATTGGCTGAGTTTAGTTTGGAAACTCAGGTCTGGCATGGCAGGATTGCTCATCTTCCTCGAGTCTGGCGGAGATACTTTATGTGGATAGGTGGTCTGTATGGACCCCTCAAGGATGCAGATACCCACTGCTTGGACAGCAGGAGCCTGCATGCCAGAGCTCAGCTCCAGGGGATCTGGAGCAGGTAATATCAAGTCATGCCTTGCCTGTGTGCCTCCGCCAGGGAGCTACCGATACACCTGCCAGACTGGAAAGGTTAGTGGGAGACTGTTTGTGTGAACGAATGAATGCGGGCCTCTTTTACCATTTTATTTGCTTTTTGCTGTTTACGAATAAATAAAAGTACTAGAAAATTTCCACTGGGCTTTGAGGAATTTGTTTCTGCCGCGCTTTATGGCCCGAATCTCGGCACATGGACTCCAAGTGGAGTTCAGCAGCCGTTTAGTACCATCTAACAGCCACGGTTTAAGTTGCAGGTCATTTACCAGGTGGTAGAATTCAGAGCAGTGGTTTAGTAGCTGCTTAACATCATATAGCAGCAATACCTTAAATTATGGGCTATTTACCAGGCAATAAAAAATTTGCATATGCTAGTCTAAGAACTTCTGTCCTAGAAGTCTAACAGGCAGAGTGCAGAGCACACTGAAAGGCCAAGAGGGGAAACCCTAAACTTACTTAGCAGGCACTGGCTTTCCTTGTGACGCCTCAAAGTCAACTCTGACCCAATAGGGAATGAGGAAGAACAGGCAGAGCACAGTAAAGGAGCCAGGGTGGCCGTGAGCCTAAAAGGCCAAAGAGCCAACCGTGAGGGTAGAGGTCTCCAAGCCTAATGAGAGAGTGGCTGGCAAAAAGACTAGTTGAGATGAGCTGATAAATTATTTAATGGATTATTGAAAAACCCACCAAAAAGTAATTATCACCTGGTACTTTAAAAAGAAAACAATAAAGGCACTGTACCACCCAGCCTATCAGTTAACACCATGAGCAGAGTAAAAAAACTCATCAAGGGTATGAAAAGATCAAATTGGAGGACGAGGAGATCTCTGACTCAGTGGAAAAGAACTTGGCTAATCACATAGTTAAGAATAAGGCTAAATACAAGGAAGTTAAAGTTGACATTCCATTAACAGCACCTCAGCATGTGGAACCTATCGTAAAGAGAGCATCACAAAAGGAAATACCTAGTATTCTCAATGAAGACTATAGTCAATACAGATAAAGACAGACTTAAGGCAAAAGGCTAGCCATGAATATTACAAAAACCATGGAAGAACTTTAACCCTTTCAAAAATGCCCTCTGAGGCTATATGTTCTTTACAATGAGGTATTAAAAGCTACACCACCGTGCACAGGAATTGGCAGTCAAACTTTGTAGCATCTGCGTGATTCACTTGGTGTTTTTGGAGAGACTGGATTGTTGGAGGTTGAGTTTTGCTTTCCAAAGTTCTGGCGTACTCTGAGCAGCTTTCTCAGAATGACCCAGGCTTGCTAACTGCAGTTCAAAAGCAGGGAGACACTTAAAAACTTTGTAACATGAATGTAATGTTTTTGGTATTTATTTTAAAGAAATTGATTGTTTAAAATTGGGTTTTGCTTTTCAAAAGTTATGGTTATGCCTTAATATTACAAAAGAAAAATTTAAAAATATGGTTAAAATTGCCAGTGTTCCGTTGGCTGCAGTTTGCAGTTTGATTGAAAGCTCAGGATTCTTAACTCACCCATATTTTGTAATTAGGATGATTGTAAGAGTAGTAAAAGTTAAAAGCAGTTGTGGCCAGTATGGGCCTGCTCCCCCCTTTAAAAAAAAAAAGCTTTATTAGAAAGAGTGGTAGAAACAAAATTTAACCTCCAAGATTGGAAGGGAGATCACAGTGAAAATTTATTTGGTATCAAACAGGCTCTTGATAAATTTTTTCAAGGAGTTTGTACTACTAAAAACAGCTAGTAGACCCTAAAAACAATTCAGAGACCTTCAAGCAGGAGTTCCTTTTGTTACACAATTGTCTTATGAGAATGCTAATGCATCTCTCGGCTGCCATTCGGCCATACAAAGCAAAGACAGACTTATCTGAATATATACGTCTTTGTGCAAAAACTAGACCTTCATACAGTCAGGCTCCGGCTATGTTTGCTGCCTTGCTGCAATGCTTTTACAGCACCAAGGTTATAAGGAATGTTTGAAGTATAAAACATCTTAGGAAAGCCCACCCAAAGATTACAGGCATAGATGGACAGTAGACTTGCTCCCCTGGAGTCTGTCCTCACTGCAGGAGGTGTTATCTTTGGGCCAGTGACTCAGGCTTGCGCTCAGATTGAGAAACACTTACTTTTGAGGTAATGCGAAGTTTAGCAAGGCCTGTGAGGCATTTCTTTTGTTTTGTAAACCCTGCCTTGGGAAGTCTTTGTGGCCTTGCCTCTCTTTGCCTATGGGGAATTGTTTTTAAGACAAAACAGCATTATCACAGATCTATACAGGTGTTGTTCAAAGTAACTTTAAACTTAAAATTTATAAAAGGTCAATGAAGCTGTGGAACTTGAAGAGGCATTACAACCTGGCCTGTCTACTCCATAGAGAATTATTGTGTATTTAGAAGGTTGTTTTTCCTTTCCAAGGAAAGTTCTGCCTTTTGGAATGTCTAATAGCCTTACATTATGTCTGAAAAAAAAATTGTCTCTGCTTCAATACAAGAAGTTAGGACCTTGACTTTTTCAGTGTAGGTTATTATCTAATTCCTCTAAAAAAGGAACTTTACTATCTTTGCTCTTATACAACAACAAGCTTTAAAAATGTTGGAGTAAGTTTTGGCTACAGAAAAGTTTTAAAAACAATATCCTTTTCAATATTTGGGGCCTCAGATATATCCTAGAAAGGGTTGTGGTACAGAAAATTCAAGAAAGAAAAGATGATTTGCTTACTTCAAATTATTTTCAAAAGCTTCCAGGAAATGTTAATTGGCTAAGAACTCACCTTAAGCTCACCACAGGGCTTAAGCCTTTGATGGATGTTGTCTAGGGGGATGCAAATTAATTGGTGAGAGACAAACAGCTTTGCAGAAAGTAGAGGAAGCTTCTTTAATAAATTGTGATCAATTATAATCCATTGTAATAAGATGTTAATTTTTGTTACTCAATGCGCCCACAACAATTCTTTGGCAAAAGAGAACATTAATGTGGATTCATCTTTATCTCCAAGTAAAGTTTTAACCTCTTATTATGAAGCTGTTGTGGTGAAAGTATTCAGAAAAGAATGTCTTAAAAACCTGAGGAGACATCTATTCCTTGTTTCAAACAGCAATTAAATTGGTTATTGCAGAATATTTATTGATATTTGGCCTATTGCACAGTAAACTTTTTAGACAAAATTGATAATCATTATTCAAAAGACAAATTGTTAAAATTTGCTTCTATGCATGCTTTTATATTTCCTGTAAAATTATGTATGCATCCCATAAAGAAAACATCTACAGCCCTTGTATTCGAGAAAAGTATATGTAATTGAATCACATGTTTAGCACAAATAATTGAACTATGTGCTGTAGTCACTATTTTTAAAGTGGTAAAATCAAACTTTTAATTTATATACTGGTAGCCAATATATATAACTCAAGGTTTACAATTGCTTAAAATTGTTCCTTTTTAGATACTGCCAATTCTCAAATTTTCCAATTGTTCATTACTGTTAAGAGAAAGTACTGTTCTTTGGACATTTAAGAACTTATCCTGGACTGCCTGGACAAGACCCCTTAAGGCAATGCCAGAGCAGATTTGTATCCCAGGCAGATTATAGGCTTTACAAAGAACAATTGGCCATATAATCTCATTCTTTAGGTCATCAAAATAGTAATGGTTTGAGATAACAATTTGGTATTTTTAGAGAATGTGCATGTTAAATTGTAAGGACTTGTTCTCAGTGCCCTCAGTTTCTACCTGTACCACATAGTGGTGTTAATTCTCAAGGACTTATAGTTAATCAATTATTGCAAATGGATACTCACATTTCTGATTTTAGAAAAATAAAATATGCACGTGACCACTGATACCTTTTCAAGCTTTCTAGTTACAATTGCCTTAACAAGAAAAGCAACTAAAAATGTAATCATTCCCTACATTATTTTTCTATGCTTGGTGTTCCTAATCAGATTGAAACAAATAATGGAACTGACTATTACAGTCAAGCATTAGAGCTGTTTTGTCAACAATTTAATGTTACCCTATTACTGGGATTCCTTATAATTCTCAGGGATAAGGAACTATTGAACATGTGCATTGCACTCTGAAAAATTTGGCTTTTAAAAAACAAAAAAGGGAGAATCATATCCCTGTGTACATTATTTAAATTATGATTTTTATTTTAAAATTTTAAAATTTGAATGCCAAGGAATTCTTTGCTGAGTGTCTATAGCATACTACAACTAGGCATACTTATTCCTAGGTGAAATGGAAGGATCCACTTATTGGCATATGGTATAATCCTGATCAGGTATTTACTTTGGGGAAGAGGGCATGTTTGTGTTTTATTCCATAGAATGCTGCAGGAGCTTGCTAGCTGCCAGAGTGATTGGTGTGACTTGCTGACCTGTGAGCTTGCTGAGTACCCTGACAATGGTGACAGGGAGAGTGCTGTTTTGAAGCAAACAAGTTTGGGATTGTGCACAACGGAATCCAGAAACACCAACAAGAATTAGAGAAGAGACCTCAGGAACTCTTTGACAACCCCATGTGGAGTACCCAGAATGGAATTCTGCCCTATCTTCTCCTCTTCCTTGGCCCAGTGCTTGGCTTACTAATTCTACTATCAGTAGGACCTTTTTCTTTTTAATAAAATTATGGTCTTTATTAAGGGACAAATAGATGCAATTAAGGCCCAACCTTTGCAGATTCATTACCACTGGCTGGCGATGTTTGATCTGGGAGATAGCTTTGATGATATTCTTACAAATGGTCCTTAAAATAACCCAGCTCATGCTTGGCCCTTCACCTTTCCAGTGTGATTGACTGGCTAGCCAGTGACAGGCAACTGAGAGGAGGAAGCCGCCCTTAGCAAGAATGGCAACCTAAGACAGGGAACCCTGCTAAGTCGATGAGGTTCACCCCGTGACGGGTAGGATCATTCTGAGCATGACTGTCCTTGCAACCTCTCTGACCTAAGACAGGCACAGTCCCCTCAGAGTCTTCAGGGCCAAGCTGATTTGGACATTGTCACCCTAAGTATGCCTTGTTTCTGTATACAAAAACGGGGACCTGTTGGGGCCCAAAATCCCCTAGCATCTTAGTCTCCATCTTTGTCCCTTGGGACTAACACTCTTGTCTCTTCCACTATCTTGCTTCCATCCCTGCAATTGACTCGGGGCATTTTACAATTGGGGGCTTTCTGGACACCTTACAATGAGGACATTCCTCTCTGGACTTTTCACAATGAGGACACTCCTTTCTGGACATTTTATGATGTGGACTTTGCAGTTATGCAGATGTGTACCCAAACAATAATGCAAGTTTGGCCCGTGCACCTGGGCAAATACCTTTGTGGTCTGGAGTTTTAAACAGTGCCTTTCCCTAGAGTAAATTGAGACTTGATAAGAAAATTTCTTGTCTTGTCTCCTTCCTTCACGTCTCCTGTTCCCAAATTTGTCGTTGCAGTTCCCTCTTTTTGAGAACCCTGTTGTTTAAGTCCTGCAGGTCAGGGCAAGTTCTTGTCTTGAGATCCTGACCTCCTTCATGATGCACTGTGATCAAGCTAAAGTAAACCCTTTCCTTTCCAACTCGTTTTTAGGCACGGTGTTTTGTCCTAACCAGGACACCCTGGGAGCAGTCCTGAGATCACTGCTTGTGGAGGGCCTTGGAATGCTTTCCTCTAGGCACACAGCTGTGGTTTCTAGAGTCTAACTTGCTGAGCATATTCTGGACTGAGGAATCTTGGGTTTGCCCCAGCATGTGTTTAAGAGGATGATGGGAAAGCTCTACACCGAGCCATTTAATGTCAAGTGAATTTGACTCCTATGGCAGAGTACTCACCCTAGTGGAATCATTGATCTCCATTTGAGCCAATAGTTTCCCATTGATGCTAAAGTTGCTAAACCGTCCTCGTTCATAGTATATGATGCAGTGGCCTTCACTGGATACTGAAATTAGGCGTGGAAATAAGCAGTTTTCTGGTCCTTCCAGGGCCCTCAGCAGGTCTCCAGTGATGGTATGAACGAGGCAAGGGCCCTCTGCAGTGGGGAACAGAGATGCCAGGCAGTTAGAGACAACACTAGCCCCAAACCACACCTGAGGAGGCACTCAGGTTATGTTAAAGCAGATGAAGACAATAGAAGTGTGCTACAGCACTCATGTACACATACATACATGTGCACACACTCACTAAACCTACCTATACTCTCTCTCTCTCTCTCTCTCTCTCTCTCTCTCTCTCTCACACACACACACACACACACACACACACACACACACACTTTCTCTGGGCACCCCACAGTGGTGCAGCACCCAAGTGCTCCAAAGTTTTAAGGACTCCCCCACCTCAGATAGCAGTCCTCACAGTAAGCTCAACGTCAGGCGAGTACAGACTGTACCAGGGAAGCCTGAGCTACTGTGGTTTTGGAAAGTTCTCATTAAGAGAGTGATGAGAACAGTAGCTGAATCTCTCCACTGCAATCAGATTTCAGCATTGCAGTCTAGACCTGTCACTGCAAGCTTTCCCTTTGCCTGTAGTGTAAGATGTAAATGTGCAATTAAGAAGTTAATCAAGTAATTCTGACTACAGAAATTTTTTTTTTGCCTTTTAAAATTAACAGTGGACCAAAAGTGTAAAGGGGTGCAGAAAAAGACTTATCTTGTTCAGGGCAATTTTATGGCCAGGAAAAATAGACTGAGAAGATAAAAATTCCACTAGCCTAGTGGGAACAAACACTGTGATTCCCTATTGTGTGCTTGCCTCCTTGCTCACTCAAAAGCCAAAGCCTCCATAAAGTGTAGATACCTTTTTACCTGACAATTGTCAATTGATTTCAATAGCCACATTTTTACACGCAGAAAGTTGTCAGTACTGAATTGTACTTGGTTGTTCCGTGACTAATAAAGGGAGGCTCTGGAGACTGGCAGGAAGGGCACAACCCCTTTGCTGTCAGCACCCGAGAAAAGAGAGCACCTGCACCTGCAGTGCTAGGCTCACGTTCTTGCTCAAAATGCAAAGTACATCATCTCTTGTCCTTAGACTCCTCATTCTCCATAAAGCTGCAGAACAATTCTTGACAACAAAATCTAATCACTTGGAGACTTAGATTTTGATAAAAATGAAAATAAAACAGCATCCCCACCCAAAAGAAACTTTAAAGAATTCCCACTGAAATTAATTAATTAGTTAATTAATTAGTTAATTCCCACTTTCACCTCTTGGGCTCTAAGTCTCTGCTCAGCTCTGGCTAGCCCCCAATACTCCAGCTCTCCTGGGCTTTCTGCATAGAGTTCCCATAGAATTCTGTAATCCCCATCAGAAGAGCCATCTACCTTCCCTCTCCAGATGACAATTCTTCCACAAAGACAAGAAAACAGGGTCTGTCCCTCTCTCCCCATCCCTGTACAGTTAGCTCTGCAAAGAAAGGACCTGTCTTAAGGCCAGACTAGCAAATAACCTAATCCAATTTCCCAAAGCATAGGCTATATGCCTCCTTTGCCTTTCAAATGCCCCCTTTCATGGCTGAATCATATGGATTCACTGAAGGTTTAATTTACCAATGTTTGGGTTAGAATGCAGGTGACTACATCATAAACTTTTAATCATATTTCATGTCAGTGTTGGAAAATGTTACTAATATTTGATAAAACTAAGCAATGGCAGAGAACCCAGAGAGCACATCTATCCGTGTTGAATTTCTGGGAGAAATCAACAAGAGTCACAGTAGAAAATGCTCAGTTGCCTACAGACAGAATATGGAAGACATGGCTTTCTGACCTTTAGCACCACTGATGACGAGTCCGAGTTCTGCACAGACAGAGACACAGACAACTTCATGGTCATGGCCTGTGAGGACAGCTCTGGGTGCAGGATAGTCACCTACAAGGAAACAGCAGCAGGGTGTCACTGGAAACCAGTACAGACTTGATGACACAGTCAGCAATGATGAGGAAGGGCACGCCCAGGCCACTTACCTTACCTCTCCTCCTGTCCTTCCTGTGTGACATGGTCTAAGCCTGTCCCTGCTACTGGGCAGCTGGGGCAGCAGGGAAGTTAATCCATGTGAGTGCTAAGAAGTCAGTGGCTTTTCTCTCAACTAGGCAGTTACGTGGAATCATGTAGTTACTGCAACATTGGGTGAAGCCAGGCCATCTCCCTGACTCTAGTTCCACTTACAAATGAACATAGGGGACACAGAGTACTGGGCAGCAGTAAACGGTTTCTGGATGCACAATGACCAAAAATTAACTCAGAATCCAATGATAATGTACATGTGGTGTTTCTGGCAGCTGGTAGCTCACCTCACTGTGGGTATGGTTCCGAAAGCATGTGTTCTTTTAGTGTGTGCGTCTTCAAACCATATAACATTAGTGAATACTTCCTGCAACACCCGACTTGAATTCTAGGTAAGCACAGGTTGGGGGCTGTAGTTCTGTCAGCACAGATATGTTTTCTGCTATTGTGCACACATGATGGTTCTGTGACCTATTCCTACAGTCATCCTCAACATGGATCAACTTAGTAAATGTTTCGATTAGATTGCATCAGACTGTGTGATCTAAAGTTGCTGACAGGACTTTTATAAGGATCCATTAAGTATACTCTGAGCTGGGATTAAGAAGGAATTTCCAACCATTTATCAAAGTGACTACACATACTCCTGCCATTTTGTAATGTGCATTTGTATGAAGTGGCAATTTAAGCATTGAGAACAATAAAACCAGAATGTCTATTGACTTTGAAAAATGTCTACAATGTTCTATATCCTCCAGCATACAACCGGTATTCAACCAAGACTTAATTCTTCATGTTAAAACAAATGCGCCCATCTCATTAGTATGAAAACTTGCTTCCTCTTTTAATAAATGGTGAAATTGCAAGTATACTAAAGAATTGTTTTAAAGCAAATGTCTGTGTTTTATTATGTGTAAATGCTTGGTTTGTATACCTCTTTCTACATAATTTCTGTATAATTATGGCTGCATAAAAATGTCACAGATGAAAAGGGATCACAAATGATCACAAAAGGGAGAAAGTTTAAGAAACTGCCCTGGTCCACAGTCTGTCCCACAGGCTCTGTAGGGCCACTCAGCCACTTCCTCAGTGCCTACTGTGACAAAGGCTGGATTTGAGAGGGGGGGTTTCATATCCCCAACCACGAGGGAAGCAGGAGAAAGATATCGGCAAAGTTGCAATGGAAAGACACGTGTCTCAAGTTTCTACAAAACTCCATCGGTTCCTCTGTTCTGAATACACTCCAACTGCCTGACTGCCTTCTACTGGGGAGGAGCTGAGCCAGAGCTGTCAATTGTAGCATTTGGTAGCAATATCAATGATGGTCTGTGATACCAGGTTTCCAGGAACAACATACTTGTTCCTATGTGGCTTCTCTCCACTCATGCTTCTTGTTTTTAAAATAGTTATACTAAACTCGTATGTCTGTAGTACCATCTTAGCAAAGAGCACAGAATATACAGGAAGCCGCCTTCTGCATGTATCTGAACACCCTGACTTCATTTATGTCTCTAGCTTTACAAGTCATTGTTCTTGCACCTTGAAGAGCCACACTGTAACCTGGATCTTATAACTGCAACCAACTCTTTCAAAATTCTAGAAAACTTACATTAAGGTCAGGAGATAGTTCCCTGAGGATAAGAAATTCAATGATATGCTTTACTAAATCTCCCTTATTCCAATGAGACTAAAACTTCTTTCAGGTAGTTGCGCAGCTGAAATCCCTTTGTGGTCATAATTATGCTGGGAATTTTTTTCCTGCGGAATTTTGCTTTAGGATTGTGAGTAAGACTGCTTTTCCCTAGCTAGGGTGCAGGGCCCAAGAACACACTGGCAAGGTGTGAGGACGGCCCTCTCTTCCTGTCTTGGGGATGCTGATGACAATTTTGCTCTTTTTAATAAGAACCAAGGTGACTCTTCCACATTTGCCTTTGTTTCTGGAATTGGGAAATTTTTAAAATATTTATTACACATTAAGTATTTATATGTTTAAGATTAAAGAAATAAAATAAATTCCTTTGTTCTCAATTCTGCATAAGAAATGCAGAACTGTGAATTTGCCCTTCGCACACTCAGAGCACCACATTTTGTAAAGTTCCCTCTTCTCTGTTTCCTGTTTGTTTTTATGGAGTAGATTGCTCAGCTTGGGAACTTGTTGCATTCCCTGTCTGCCTTTTCTCTGAAAACTTCTTCTACATGTACCCACATGGTACCATGGTGTCTGCACGGGCACCCCCAACCACCTCTTGTCTTTCAGAAAACTGTCTTGTGTTTGGTCTTAGATCCTGGCATTCCTCCTAAGAGCTGTCCTGGCCCTACACCTTGGCACTCAGTGTACAGGGGCAGGTGCAGAGACATGAAGGCTCCAGGGCTGGCATGTGCGCCTGCTGCCCGGATGCCCTTTTGGCACTGATGTGACACTGGGGGGGGGTGCTTACTATTTTCTGCATCTCTAGAGATAATCCGTGTTGGGTGAATTTTCTTAGATCTATCAAAAGGTATTCTCCTTTTGATGCATTTCTGAAATGGAGACTAAGAGGATGGGTACAGTAGCCCACAACAATTTTCTATCAGCCCTAAATCTATGCACTATTGTAATGGGCTTTGAATAATGGTAAAGTATCTCTTACAGTCTGAGTTTACCTGAAACATATTCACACAACTGAAAAATTGTGTTTCTAAGATATTCTGAGTTTCCTGTTAAAGTGAGAGTTATGTATTAGTAAGATGGTTGTGTGCACACTTGTATGCCAAAGGTTGATACCCAGTGTCTTCTCTTGTTTTTAACCTTGGTTTTGAGACAGAGTGTTTCAGTGGATCTGGAGCTTGATGTTTTGGCTAGACTACCTGGCCAGTGACTGGGTAGTGCTGGAGTATAGATGTGCAGAGTCACTCCTGGCCACCCCAGTGTGTGCTGGGAATCCAAACCTATACCCCTCACATTCGGTCATCATGTATACACTGAGCTTTCTCTCACACACCTATATTTAGTCTCTCTCATTATTTTGGAGATATTTGTACACTGAAAATTCCTGAATATAAATCTTTAATAAACTGTTAGAAACAAAAAGTTATTTCCCTTATGTGAAAAAAAGCAACCATTCAATGGTAAAGAATTGAGAAAAAATAACAAAAACAATTTTTAATTTCAGATGCAATATATTTTCCACAAGGAAGTAAGCTCTTTGATGACCCATTCTCAAAGGCCCATTACACTACCATCTCCTTAGAGCATGGAGGGGTGAAGCCTAGATATTAAGTGGTGCTGTGTAGGGGCACTGCTGTTTTCAAACTGCTTCAGCTTCATCTGTGAAAGTAATGTTCTTCAAAGCTTTTTGAGTTGGGAAATGTGCAGTGAGGAAAAGAGCTTTTCCTATATTTCATTACCAGGGACAGATGTCACACTCCCCAACAGTCACCCGAGTCCTGGTAATACCCTGTCACTGTCACATCCCAGCTGATGGATGGAGCTCAGGGTTAAAGGGCCTGACATGGAGGGAGGGGCAAGTGAGACCTCCCCTCTGAGGACTACGTACTTCAGCCCTTCCCCACTCATTTCCTCATAGATGAGGGATCTTGCCTCACCCTAGTGCTATGGATGATAAGGAACAAATCCATCTGGTCCTCACAGGCAAGTACTGAAAACTGTAAACAGAAAAGGCTTTAAATAAGTAGAGTCCATCTCACCTTTATCAAATCATTTCAGTATCCTTGAGTCAGATGGGGAAAACTACAAAGGCTGCCCTGCTGCACACAGACGTGACAGGAGAGCTCTTGTTAAGATGGCCTGTAGCCTTGTGAGATGGTCAGCATAAAGACTGAGGCTCTGGGACCCACAATCCTCAGTTCAGGTCTGTGAGCACCAGAGGATGAGCCTCAGTGACATACAACACTAAGACTTTATTTCTGGTCTGAGTAATATCACTACAGAATCAACATACAAACCATTTTCCTTCATGCTTACACTTATGAAAATATGATATTTTAACTTAACGTTCTCAAATAAAGCATCAAATGTTACAGTAATTGTATTGACTCTGTGATTTCCAATATTTACCAGAAATAAGACTGATAGGTTGGATCATGCCAAATGACCCATGATGGGTGTCTCTGACCACACATTCAGTGGTCTAAGATACCACTTTGGTATCTTTCTGGTCCTGCCCCCTTCTACAAAACAGCCGTAAGAATGGCTCTGCGGGCTGCCCCAAGGACTCTACATGATGTTCAGATACCCAAGTCTGTGAGTCAAAGATGTCTGGTCCAAGAAAAAATTAGTCACTCTCGGTTTTCATGTTACATTCAATACAAGCTATCATCTTTCCTAAAGTCTCAGGCCTATAAAGGGAGAAGACAGACAGAGAACAAGAGAAAATAAGACCCACCACTGTCACAAGCCCCAAAATATCTTCAGATATGAGATGGGACACTATGGAGAATGGCCTCATCCCTTCCTGTCCTGAGCTAGGATGGCCCAATCTGGACAGGGCCACGTGCCTTGCGATGTCCTGTGACTGAGAGTCATCACAAACTGACCATGCTTCTTCTAACACCTAATTAAAATACTTTAATGTTACTACATCCTACATAAGATCCCTGGGTTCGAGAAAGGAGCCAACTAGCTTCATATGTGTGTGTGTATGTATATGTGTACGTGTGTGCGTGTGTGCGTGTGCGCATAAAATTAAAGAGTGCCTCTGGTCATTCTCTGGGCATACCCTAGCTATTAACATACTGTTGTTGGTCAGTGGAGGCTGAAGGCTGTGTTTAGATGAGAGGATGGTGCCAAACAAAGAGCTGAAGTCAGTTTGGTAGATTTCTGGCTGAAGGCTGCAGCTGATAGGAGTCAGCGTCCAAGGCTGAGTCCAACACAATAGGTGCCCAGAGAAGGTACATGTGCACAGCTGGTAATGTCTTTTCGGCCCTCTCCTTCTTTTCCAGGCCGCATAGTGTATACACGAGCACAGAGGTCTGGGTTTAAAACTGAAGGAGAACAGCATCTAACCATCTCAGTGGATACTGGCAGATTCGATTTGAAAGATGAGCACTAAATCCCCTTTCAGGATTTTATATTGCTATGATTTTTAAATTTTCATATGTATGTATCACTCAAAATAAACATTTAAATCACATTCTTTAAGGCAGATTTGGTCTTGAGCTGAGTTCCTAATGCATTTTCGGGGTCTACTGAAGACACAATGATGTTAACTCGCTCCTCTTGTGACTATCTTGTTGGAAGCTACAGCACGTAATGAGAGCTGTCAAGTCCCAAGATCAATGAAACTTGTGCCCTGGGGATTCCAGAGGAATAGCATTGATCTGGTTAAAGCTCACCAGTCAGAGATGGGCTGGAATATATTGCAAAGAAGGGCTCTAGAGGATAAGCGGCCAAGTCCAAGACACCTACCTGACAAAAAATTCAATCAGCTCCTAGCCCAAATTGCCTGCTCTGCTCTGCGCTCTTTCATGCAGGAGCTGCTTCCAATTAAAGTGCGCAAATTAATTTTTATCACTTCCAAATTAGTTTCAGAATTTGTGTAAGGCTGTTTCAGATGAAAGCACCTGTCCCTCATGTCCCTTCAAGTCTGTTATCTAGCCAGGGACCTAGTGTAAACCTCAAGAATGATTTCCTATGTTCAGTGCCATGTGAAAGAATAACAATGGCATCATCAATATAAAATGCACTGATGAACAGAACCATTCAACCTGCAGCATGAGCAGGTAGCCTGGTCCTTCAGAGTCTGGAATTCTGTGTCATAATCTATTTTTCACAATTTCTACTGTCTTTGTGATGCAGTCATAGAAATGGCAAAAAACCAACCAACCAAACAAACAAACAAAAACCAGAAGATAGTATAAGATTTTCTGAGATGTCTAAATTAATCACAACAATATATTTGACACAATGAAACTACCCTTTCTATATACCTGCCTAAAAATCTACAAACAGTACTTATTTTTCTTTGTAGAGTAAGGCATCCATTATTATACAGTACTGGTGGTACAAAGGAAACAATTACATATAGCAAGGCTCGTCGACTTCATGGTTAAACTTCAGCAATGCTTACGTAAAGTCAGACACAAAACTTCATTCCAGGATGCCGGTTTGATGAATGAGTCTGGCTTAGTCTCTCTGCCATACAAAACAATTCAATGTCTATGGTAGGCTAATTCCCAAACTATAGCAGCTATTGGGCAATGTTGTCCCAGTATAGGGTTCCCCTTCAAGTTTAGGTTAGTATATATACCCTATATATCCAAGGACATTATGCCACACACTGTTACTACTGTGGCCATAGCTACCTTTTTGGGATTAACAGCAATGAATTTTGAGACAGAAAACACATACAGCCTGGCTCTCTGACCTGTGTGACTTGGTAGCTAGATCAGATTGCCTGGATAGAAAAAAACCCACTTCTTTTACATTATCAGTTTTGGATGATAATGAGTGCATGCCTATGGCAGTGCCATAGCTCACAGATATGGCAGTCTAGGTATTGAGTGCTGTGGCTGCCTTTAAAACACATGCTGACTCAGCTGCTCAGGTAGGCCTAGATGTCTTATAGGGGCGGACTATGTAAAGAAGGACATAAAACTATCAAATTCACCGATTAAATACTATTGCCTATTTAAAGATTTTACTCTTGTGATTATCCATTTGGCACAAAATAGAAAGTTGTTTTATTTGTTTGATTTTAAATATAATTCATGAATCCATAACCAGGATGTGAAGTTCTGTATATGTGTTAAAACTGATGGTTTTAATATTACTTGATAGAACTACTGAGTCATAGAAGTACTCAGTCTGCTTAATCACTCATGAGGCAGGACTTAGCTCATGAAGGGGCGGGGGGTTCTGCTGTCTAGTACTCAAGTCTGCTTAGACTCCCGGAGACAAAGCAGGCATCAGCACATATTGCCTGTTCAGCCCATACTGTATCTGTTCCTCCTGTTTTTTCTAGAAGAGCAACCCTTCCTCTACTGAGAACAAAGGAAGTCACACACCCAGACCCATATTCATGTCAGAGGCAGGCTGAGATTGTGCATGCCTTTCATCTGAGCTTTAGGGGAGTAAAGGCAGGTGGAACTGTGAGTGTGAGGCCAGCCTAGCCTACACAGGGAATGCAGGCTAGCCAGGACTGTTTAGTAAAACCATGCCTCTAAAATGTACTGCCTTCAAAAATAAGTATTATATTGACAATTTCATTCTTATTGATTCACATAAACATTAAGCAGTGACCAGGGACCTGAACTGTTTTAAATATTGTTAGATTTAACTTTGTATATGGATCAGTACTTTCCATCCTTATGGTTAAAGGCACCTAAGAGCATAGCCAACACAGAGTTACTATAATTTAGTGTTTTCTATCAAATTCTTTATTTAATGATAACATATAACATAAAATAGTTCATTGTTGCTACATAGGATAGCTTTTAAATATGAATTCCCACTTAGGAGAGTTATTTTTTTATAATTATGTGTGTGTGTGCATGTGTGAGTGTGTGTGCATGTGTGTGTGTAAGGTACATACATATGAGTGCAGGTGCCCACAGAAGTCAGAGGCATGAGATTATCCTAGGAACTGGAGTTAAAGGTGATTGATTGTGAGCCTCCTAATGGGTGGGTGCTTGGAATCAAACTTGAGTCTTCTGCAAGAGCAGTACACGATATTAACCTCTGATCCATCTCTCTAGCCTTGGGGATTCCCTTTTTAGATTATTTCTTCTGAGTTTCATTTTGAAGATACTAGTTATAGTTAGGTATAAAACACTTTTCTGTTGTGTTAAAAAATTTTGTATCTAATAATGCCTATTTTTTCAATGTATATGTAAGATGACATGAAGTCCTGCTGCTTAGACATTTTAAGCAGTGCTACAGTACTACAGACATAAAGAACATTTGGAAATGTAAATTGGAATGCTTAGATAAAACACATGTATTAACATTCCACGTGTGGACTGACAGCTACCACTACCACCACCACCCTGTGTGTGGCATGCACACACACACACACACACACACACACACACACACACACACACACGAACTCTGCTACAGATTTGACTGGGCGGTTTAGAAGTGAACATAAGGATATTACCTTGGTTGAATTTATGAGGAGATGTTCACTGATAATATAGAACTGGCAAACAATTATCTGAATTTGTAGAAAACCCTTGAGTCATTGTCATGCCCTACTCCAGTGTAGACTAGAGGTCTTCACTGTTCATACTCTACACTTTCAACTCTAGCTATGAAAATTGACTAATAAACTTGATACATCATTTTGCAATTGAATCCACTGAACAAACTCTTCAATATATGCATTTCTATAGTCTCTGTACTATATGAGACTTGGTTCCTGTACACTAACATCCATCTCCTGTTTTGAAGCATTCCAGATAAAATACACATAAGCTGGAAGAAGCCTGAGATGAAAAGACCAGTCCTGCTGTATAGAGTAATTTACATCCTTAACCATCTCCATCCAGCCATTGCCATCCTTAACCATCTCTATTCCTAGCCATCCCCACACTACTTCTTCCATCCTTATCTCCTAAGACACTTCCATTTTTAACTGACTTCATCCTAACCACTTCTACCCCTAGTCACCTTAGTCTCCATTTCTGGCCCAGCTGGTCCTGTCCTCTGTATAAGTGCCATTTGTAGATATGCCACTGTTACTACTCCCCAACCCATGCTTTGGGTACATTTAAGGCATGACTGATGTATGTACTGCAGCTTGGATTATTAGCCTGGCCTACAAAGGCATTTGCCACTTTGAATACTTCATAGAAATTATGTCATATTACACAGGAAACACATTCAAACCGCTGATGTTTGGTAATTAAAAGTGGTCATTATTTCTTGGCCCGATTCTGTCTAACATTTCAATCACTTAACAATTGTTGCTGGAAACCTTTCATGTATACTACAATGCCAGGACTCAGAGTCATGTGGGATGGCATCACCTGATTAAGAAGAGTCCTTGGAAATATAACTCTGATAAGTGCTGGTAGAAGTGCTGGCCTGAGTGACTGTGTGATTGCCAGACCCTTCCAGGTAGGATACACACCTAGGACGCACTGTCTTTTCACCTCACAAAGGAATCCTTCAGAGGCAACACAGACTTCAGAGATCATCCCAGGCATGGCCACCAACATGGAAGAAAACAGTGAGCCACTAGACTGAGGCACAGATAAAAGCTTACTGGATTTTCAAGAAGGCAGAGATTATACTTAGCAGAGAAAAAGCCTGCGATTTAACACCCTAGGCATCACTGCTAGAGCACAGGGACATCTGGGTGTTGGGGACAGCAGCTGAGGGACAGATCAGTCAGAGGTCATCATGAGAAGGCTACGGACTCTCCCCAGGCCAAAGGTCTTAGTAATGACTCATTTTTACTTTTCTTTTTCTCCACTTAAGCTTTCACATTTTAAGTTCTTTACAGATTCTATAAAAATAAAGGAGATAAAATAGCAAAAAACCACATTTAAGTTATGTACTGCTTAAAAGGACCCTTGTGGGAAACACTTACTGCTATTGGGGTTGTCTCCGATGATGTGGTGCCGCCCACTCCAGTACCAGAGAAGCAAGGTGGCATCCCGAGATCCAGATACAATGTAGCAGTCCCCACCAATATAGGACTCGGACCTGGCCAGGCATGTGACAACATCCCAGTGGCCAAACACAATCTGCGTCAGTTTCCCTGCAGCACAGACAACAGTCATGTCACTTAGACTCATCATCTTTACAAAAATAGAATTAATTTTATTTTACTAGTTTGTGAAAAGAATTCACAGACCCTCACAGTTTTGGAGATAATTCAAAGCCACTCAGGAGATTTTTAAGGAAAGATCTTATGAGATGACCATGATTTTTCTCTTCAGAATTTGGGCCTGATCCTGGATATGACTATGGGGACAGGCTGACAGTTTCACTGAGGTATAAACTCAGATATATTAAGTTAAAGCAGTAGTTCATCTCTGCAGCAGAACTAGCTGGTTATTTTACAGTGTGGTCACCAAGCCTTGACCGCTTGGAGTTGGCACAGCATGGAATCTCTATACTGTCATGGCTTCACATTAGAGAGGATGCACTTTCTGTGGGTGCATGTGTGGTACATATATGTGCTTGTGTGGGCATGTGTGCACATATGAGTGGAGTCCAGAGGCTGATATCAGCTGTTTTCCTGAGTCACTGTCCATCTTGTTTTGGTGAAGGCCCTTTCACATAACCTAGAGTTTGCCACTTCAACCAGACTAGATGGTTAGGGAACCCCAGGGGTCTTCCTGTGACTGCTTCCTTAGCGCAAGGACCATAGGTGTATACAGGCTTTAATGTGGCTGCTGGGCTACAGTGCAGGTCCTCTTGAACACTGAAAATAAAACCTCGTTGTGAAGATTACCTGTCTCTGTGGAGTAAACTCTGAAACTCTTATCCCAAAACCCACAGATGAGGATGTATCGATTATCAGCTGTGACCACAAAGCAGTGGGCATTGATCTGGATGCTCTGGTCCACAAGGTCTGTGATCTGCCGCTTGTTCACACCAGAGTTATTTGCTAAAAACAAACCCAACAGTTTCATTATGCCCTCACAGAAGGAAAACAGGTTGTACTTCACTGATGTGGCAATGGGCTTCTGTTGATGCACAAGAGTTAAGAATTAGACTTTTTTTCCCTCAAGGATTATATATATTTCCTTAGTAGCAATGATTATTCACACGCTATATCATATACTTAAAAACTATGTCAGCTATGTAGCAGAGGATGGCCTTGTGGGACATCAATGAGAGGAGAGGCCCTTGATCTCATGAAGGCTTGCTGCTCCAGTGTAGGAGAATGCCAGGACAGGGAAGTGGGAGCGGGTGGGTTCATGAGCAGGCAGAGAGGGGATAGGATGGGGGGTGGGGGGAGTTGGAGGGGATAAAATTTGCAATGTAGATAAAAAAAATGTAAAAAAAAAAAAAAAACAAACCTGATGTCAGCAACTTCAGTTCTTCAAGAACAGAGAGGGAATCCAAGATAATGAATTTAAAACATCAAAAGTATTTGGATGCATTTGGTTCTATTCATGTGTGTATGCTGCAGTTCATTAGTGTCCAGGAAGAACCAGGTGGAGGTAAACCTTATACACAATGCAACAGTGTCTCAATGCCTGCTCCATCTGTCACTTCCCACACACATTTCAATCCATGTGGAACGCTGGCAGGGAGCTGCTGCCGTGAGGTGGGAAGCCCACAGGGAGCTTCAGGTCAGTAGCTTTAAAGACCTGGGTTGTCAACAAACACAAGGCCTTTGCAGCAGGGCTGGCAGGGGAGGAGACCAATAAAAGAGATGGGAAAGCGATTGGGGGAGAGAGACAGGCAAAGGATCAGTGTGCAGCCCTGGGAGCAAATCTGAATACAGCCAGGGACTCAGAGACATCTATGATTTCCCCAGTGCCTGTCTGGATGCCAGCCTGTCCCTTACTCTGCACCATCCTTTCAGGCAAAATCACTTCCTGAATTCTCAAACATGAAGTGCAGATGTGGAAGGTTGCTGCCACCAGGCTCTAAAGCCAACTAAATCACCACTGCTTTTTGTAGGTATCTACTAAAGCTTGGAAATAATTACCTAGTTAAGGTATAAGCAGTAAGAGGGAACTGATATTTAGAAACACTGTTAAGGGGAGAGCAAACCAAAGGTCCTGGACTGATGGAAAGCTGCTGAAAAATCTCTGACCTAGTGCCTGGTCACCGAGAACACAGCTGACCTGGTGCCCTGGCCACGAGAGCAGAGCTGACTGTCCCCCAGTCACACACTAGCTACTATTTCATTGTCTGGTGGACAGAGGAACAACAAGCATAGACTCAGAAATATTCTTAATCCTAAACCTTGTATCTTTGCAAAGTATGTAAATGCTGTGTTGTTGGGGGTGACTATAAGAAAAAGCCAAGACCAGTCTGTTAGATCAAAATAAAAGCTGGATCAAGTGAAGAACAGAATTATCACTGCTTATATATAACCGGGCTACTTTTTATAGTGTTTCAAAGTTTCTTTTAGTTTAATTTTCTAAGTGAGTCCACAAGCTAGGAGAATAAACATCATAATAAAATACCTCACAGATACTAAAACAAGGGGCAGAGAATGCCATGGACCACATGAACGTAAGCGGTTGTAACTCAGGAGCTTGCTATTCAGTTGTCTTTACTTTAAAAAACAAATTCAGCCCATTGAATAGTAATTTTATAGAAGGTGCTTTTCAGTATTAATTTCCCTCAACAATTTCTTTGTATCTGTTTACCTTAAATAATATGAAATTGTTAAGAATATCTTAGGCCCAAACAAAGGACACTGTGTAAATATTTGCTTAACATTCAACTTACAAGACCTCCTAAAACATCCAGAAAATGCCATAAATAACTGGTTTGATAGCAAAGCATTCCTGGATGCCTGTGGAAGTTGGCAAAGCCCTTTGTGGCAATTTGATGTCATTTTTTTATGTTGCTGTAGTAATGTATCACTCCTCTGTATTCTGAGACAAATGACAATGTGAGAACTCATAGGCAAGCTGAGGTTTTAAATGTATCTTTGTTAGCCATAGTGTTTTCAATGAGCAATGGCTACCTAGGCTCAGGCATCTGAATACCTGGCTCCCAACTGGTGGCGCTGTTTGTGAAGGTTATGGAACCTCTAGGAACCTTGGTGGAGGAAGCACATTAGTGGACACTGGCTTTGAGGATTAATAGCCTTTCTTCACTTCCTGTCTGCTCTCCCTGCCTTGCTTTTGATGGAAGGCATGACCCCTCAGCTTCCTGTCTGGCTGCCTGCTACTATGTTTCTAAGTCATGAGGGACTCTCCCTCTAGAAGCATAAGCCAAAACAAGCTCTTTCTTCCCTTGTTCATGGTGTTTTATTACAGAAAGCAATGGATATATTAGCATACCAATTAACGGGTCCATCTCAATGGGAAGATGATGTGCTTGATCCAAGGAGTATCCTGGAGCTCCTCTGAGGCCTGAAGAAGCAAGCATAGAAAACTGCCATGAGATTATCTGGGGACCATTTCCTAACAAGAGGTGTTTTATGACGTTTATATAAAATGTGCATTTGTTTAAAATCTGGGTTGCCGCAATTCCATCATGTGACTTTGAATGAAGTTTTAACAGAGTCCTAAAAAGTCACAATAGCAGGGACTTTTGGGTTTTCCTTGAGATGTAGCAAGCCAAGAAGAGTGGTGAATTAGATGAGCAGAGGATCCCAGCATTTCTTACAAAGCAACCAGTGGGCCTGGAGTGCAAGACAGGGCTGGGCTTCCATGGCATGTGGCCAGGTAAGAGCTGGACTCTCCTACAAGAGGCCTTTCCCAATAGCATGACTAGTCAACTCAAGTTATAAGCTGAAGCATACCTAAAGCTTTCATCCCACTAAAGTTACTTTTAGGACTGACATCTGGGGTCTGAATGAATTCATCTGTCATATTTTCACATGTGGTTATAACAGAAGTGTACATAATATTTTTTAACAATTTAATAATTGAGTCCTTTATAGTTCTTGTTCTTAATGAAAAACATTCCTAGAGGGCAAGGCCCCATGAACAATGAAGTCTTATTTTCCCATAAGATGTCTGCTGTACACTCCTGGCCAGCAGAAGCTGCACCACCCCCTGTTGATAATATCAGCAATAACCATAAACCAGGGCCAGCCGCATATAAACTCATGGAGGGAAAATGGGTATAAATCACTGCCCTTTCAGGGTGAGGTAGATAGTAATGGAATAAAGGATCCAGGTTAAATCAGCAGGGCTCATCTTTTCAGTCCTGGAGACAGCGGAAGTCCCGGGGCTTTGCAGGAAGCCTTACGTGGTAAACTGGACCAACTAAATCATTTGGGCACATCCACGTCTGCCTTGGTTAAATAAGGATCAGTATGTCTAAATGTTTGCGATGACATTATATCACTTCAAGATGTGCCTGCTGGAGCTCTCAGGGATGAGTGTGGAACAAACACATGTGAAATCACTGGACAATTTAGTGTTTGCCTTTTCTCATGGACCAGGCCCCAGAAAGCTAGTGATGCTATTTGTCTGTTTCCTGCTAAATTCCAAAAGCCTAGGATGATTTAACACATAATAGACATTCAAATATTTGCTGAACAAACTAATGGCAATAAAGGGGGGGTGGCTTGAAGTTCCTCTTTACAAAATCCAGACAAACTTGCTCTGTTTGGAAACCTGTTGAGATGCAGTGAGAGGCCAGTGCTGAGCCCAAGGCACTGCATGGGCTGTAGCAATGGGCAGGCTGGGCTGCTGTTTGGGCCTCACAACACTGTCTGCTGCTGTCTGTGTGTAAGGACATGAGAGCTCCCCAACACCATTTTTCGCTTTAAATCTGTAGCTAGTGCTGAGACCCACGTACCAACTGTGTTGTGCCACCTGTTCACTGCAAACAGTCGGCTGCAGGTCACTGTCACCACTGCAGGGATAGTCAGGTGGGGCAGGGTGTTGGCAGCCACATGGGTCACAGGAGAATTGGATGGAAACTTCAGCACCATGATCACATCCTGCTGCATCTGATCTTTGAACATGAGTGGGCTCTGTGGAAGGAAACACTGTTGAGTAGAAAGGGAAGAGACAGAAGGAAACAGAAAGGACAACTCGGTTAGTGGAAGGTCTGGGGCTAGGAGGTGCAGACAGACAAGGCTAGTGTGATAACAGGCAGGGTCTCCACGCCATTTGAACTGTCTTGGTGGCCAGGGCACCCCAGAGACAGCAGCTTCACCTGAAGAAGGCACAGAGAAAAGAGAACAGAGCCTCTGTGGTCACTGAGGCAGTATACTCTGTGGCTAAGAGTCAGCCTCAATTTGTATATATGGTCAGATTGCCACGTGGACAGTTAGCTCACAGAAATAGCCACAAGATGCATCATAACTGTTCAGGGAAGTTAAAAAATCAGTTTGATGGAAAATTTGTTAATCAGTGGCTGATGTTGTTAGCATGAACTATAAAGTGAATTGGTAACTGTCATCTTTATTGGGCTAACCTAGGGCCACATTATAAACAATTAAAACACAACCACCTGCAGAGGAGCCTGGTACTCTGGCCAGTGTCATCATGTATCTGGGATCTGGTGCTGACTTACTATTTAGGGCTTGTACCGTCTCTCTCTTACAGGTTCAGTTTACTGTGGGCCAATGCTTTTTTTGAGATTTTACTTCTTAAACATCTAGCAGATGAGGTGAGAGTGGATACTACAAGCAGTACAGAGCACTATAAACTCAATTATAAAAAACATAAAATAAGGACTCTGGAAATAATTATTACTTCCCTTTCCTATACATCTGAGCACTTTTTTCTATGGATCATGAACTTAGAAAGCTCATTTTCTTTTTACCAGCTCCATGCCAATTTGGTATCTGATAATTCCTTGTAGGAAGATAATGAGTTCTAACTGGGCATTTCCCCCAAGATAGTCATCAAAAGCAGAGAAATGTAAGTAAAGTAGAATAAAACTTTCCACCAAGCTATTTCATATAAGAAGGGATAAGAAACTCTTGGGCGGTGAAGAGCCAGGCTCTCTAAAGCCATATCCCTGTCTGCACCATGGCTGAGAGCTATCTGGGGACAATCTGTGTTCCCTGAAAATCTATTTTGTTACACAGGATGACCAAGTGCAATCAAAAGACACCTACTGTGCCTACACAGCTGATACTATGTGGTTGGCTGCTGCAGAGGGGTTTAAAGCAAGTGTGTAGCTATGTTTTCCTGGGTGTGGACTGCTTGTTTCTTGGTGGTATGGAGAACACACCTGACACTGTGCCTCACACCTTAGTCATTTGACACATGGAGGGCTCAGAAATGCATTAAGTAAATGAAAAGCATAAATATTCTTTGAGTCAGAGAGATGTTAGTTTACAGGCTTGCCACACACCCACTGCTGCCATCCTATCTCAGAGCCCTTCACCCTACTGAGGGGACAGACAGTCATGTCTTCAAGATGCTGGATACACACAGATCATCTGAGAATTCATTTGCAACTCCTTCTGTCTTGAAACATTTATTGAAGTATTATTAAAAAAAACTAGGGAGACATCATTAAAATACATTAAAAGTCGATCAGCAAGTACATATTAAAAGTATATCAGCCTTCACAGAATTAAATAAAAAGAGAGGATGCTTGCTATTTGCTGATAAACTGAAAAGGAACTGCTTTGTTATGAGAATGAACCTTTAAATTTTAGAATAAAGCATGCAATTCTTTCCTTGAAATGTAGGACTAAAGATCTAATGTGATCAGTTCTTGATGAGACCAGCTAGCATCTACTGGGCGCTTACATCACAGGGGCTGGCTTAACAGAGGTTCAGAAGCAGGCCTTGGGATCTCAGTGCAGAGATGAGTAAACCCCATGTTCCAGATGCTGAGATGTCAACCCACAGCTGTTCAGTACCCAGTCACCAACTAGTGGAAGAAACAGAGTTTGGCCCACATCTGGCTTTGGAGCCCTTACTTGTAACCAGCCTGCTCTGTCCCACGCCTCTCTGCAGGAGCCACAAATTGCCTTTGGAATCACTCGTTTCTCTGAAAATGAACTACTCTTTGGTTGGCTTGTGTTTATACTGTGTGATTGTTTACAGATCTAATTTAATTGGGGTTCCAGTGTGTATATATGCCTGTGTGTACCCTTAAAGGCTTATGGAGAAGCAGATGCCGCTTTTTGTAAGCCCAAGATTGGGTTTGCTTAATAAGCAGGACCGAAGAGTAGACATACACTTTCTTCTAGCATGCCCTTGAGCTTCCAAGTCGACAGATAAACTGGGGAGCCTCTGAAAATAGCACTGAAATACCATTTTATTTGCTTTCTACCTGGGCACAAAGGAAAGAAAAACCCCTCCAAGGCTGCCGCCTTACCAGGTGCATGGCTGAGCTCCTAGGCGGATGTGGCTCGATGAGCAACTGAGATGGCGTCTGTCCAAAGTTCTGTATCTGTGCTTCCATGGCCTGTAGGGCAAGGAGGGTGACTGTCATAATCAATAAGTGTCACAAGAGAGGTCAGCACACTTTTGACAGTGCAAGTGGAGCTCAAGTTAGCCATAAAAAGAGTCCAGAAAATTTCAGGAGTGCTTTTTTCTCAGGGCACAGAACCCTCCAAGTGTTAGTATTTGTGGACAAGCTTCACTTCTTCTAAACATGCTTCAGTTAAGCACAGCACCGTTGTCATCATCAGACACTGGGGTTAAACGTAGAAATGATAATCTGTGCATCCATGCATGCAGTTAAAGACCAAAGAACACCTTAGCACTAAATACCACACAGGTACCTTAAGAAAGTCCTTTGTAAGGAGGAACGTATGGGGGTCTCTAATGAAATAAGTTTCTGGAATCTTCACGAGAAAGAGAATTAGACACAAGTCTACCACCAGCATAAAATGAAAATCATGCATTTCAGTCAACAGAGGGCAACCCAAGGTCTGAGCACTAAGGCTTTGGGGTTGCAATAAAATAGAGCAACATTTTTAATACAAAAACACAGGTTAGCTTACTATGGTGCTTTAAGAGGGATTCTGGGATATTATTTATAAGGTATGAATGAATTTCTCTTAGTTTCCTTCATGTAAACTTTCATGAACACTCAATAAAAATGGAAGAATTCTTTGAGTATCGTGAGACATATAGAGTATTTCAGTAAAGCCTGTGCAGATACGAAAGCTAAAATGATATGGCTCCCATTGAATAGAACTAATTTCCATCTCAAACTGTTTGGATTATACAATATAGCAGTGCATGCGTGTGCATGCCTGTATGCCTGTATATGTGCATCTGTGTGTTTAGAGACCTAAGTATTTCTTCTATCCATAAATTTTATAGGTAAAATATTTCAACATATTAAATTAGACTAATAAGATTTTTCCTGAGATATTGTAAATGTGTAATTTAAGTCAACAAGGAAAAGCACAATATTTACTACTATCATTACTCTATTACCATGCTAGTTTTCCCCCTACAATCATGTGCAATTTGGTGCACATAAAAGTGAAATACGAAACCCACTACTGTGTGCTGGAAGGAACGCAGGTAAGCTTGTAGATGGCTCTTGACACAGCGTTGCTACTAATCACATCTCCATCTACAATTCTCATTTATAAAGTACTTAAATTTAACCATCTGTCCTCCTACACCACATTTCAACAAAGTGTTTATCAGTAAAAAATGTGAACTTTCAAATTTATTAGCAATATTAAACATGAATGGATCATTATCCACTATATTTTAACAAATGCATAAAAAGGGGCTTTGGTTCATTTATTTGCAGCGACAATGAGATGAATTATTAAATCTCCTTAAGTGCTGTCCAGTTTTAATGTAACATTTATTTTCATGATGTCCATTCAAATGCAAAGTGTGACTATTTCGCTAAATTGTATTCATGTAGGTACCACCACACTGTGTCTCCCCATTGTAAGATTTATGATTATAAAAGCAGAGAAGAGACCATTTCTAGTTGGCTTCACATTATTACAATAACTCTTGAGAATTATTTGTGAAGAAAAGCAGTAATTTCGCTGTTAAAGCTGCCTTGCCCAGCAAATGCACAGTATCAACTAAGGTTTTTCTAGCTGTGGACATTGCTGTCTGTTTGTCTATTCCCGCAGGAAAAAGGACTTCATGGGGGTGGGGGGAAGAGGCTGGGGCTAAGTCAAACACACCTGACCTTCAGTGTACCGTCCTGTACTCAGTGAACCCAACACTCAGTGAACAAAGGGCCAGCAAGCATCTCCCACTTACTCTAACCTTGTATCTCAAACAGAAATATTAAAATTATAGTAGAAAATTATACTGGCATAATTTCCAGAAATTTCTTGTTTAGTGCTCTTTGGTAATCCCTTTGGACTGAGGCAGAGTGTTCAAGCACCATTTTTCTTTTTGGGGACTACGCTTTATTCCTTGTGAATTGGGTCAGACGGTTTTGTGCATCAAAGGACTGTGTTCTAGAATTTATCTATAATGGATGGACCTGTGTCTGTGCCTTCAAAGTATTCCTTCCCTTCTGAATTAAAACATCTCAGCTCTTACTGATGTCAGAAAGGCAGGCCTGCCTCCTCCAGGTTCCAGTGCTGGTTGTTGCCAGAAAACGGCCAGCGTGCCTGCTGCCCCTCCTTACTCTTCTGCACTTCTTTCCCAAGCCCCTTCAAGGGAGTCATTGGTGTCTCCTTGTTGAACAGACAGACAGGTACTGGATGAGGAAACCACTGCTGTGATGGAGGGCCCATTGCACAGCTTAGGAATTGAGTGATTGAGGAGCTGTCCTGAGAGATCCACTCCAGGCAGGAGGAAGTCCTCCACAGATATTGTCCTTGGGCTGTGACTTGACACATCATCACCAGTTCCCCCCACATTCTCAGAGTACAGTTTCTCCCTCTGCCATGGAAGTGAATCCATGACTATGTGTCTGTTTGCTCAGACGGACTCTGCAGGTCAGGACTGTGGCTCAATCTTCCCAACATTTGCTGACTATAAAAGCGGAGCACTAGTGGGGTAATCTGGGCCAAGCCAGAAGCTGATCCAGAAAAGGAAAAGTACATGGACATGGGTAGAGAAAACACAAGCGCCCATTATTTACAAGAGTTCAGTGCCACTGCAGCAATTAGGCTGACAAACATCCTAATGCTTAGTCAACACCCACACTGCCCTCAGGAAGTCTTCAGGAAATCAGTAATGCACATGAGTGCACACAGCAGGGACGTGGTGGAGGCAAGCCCAGACTGCTGTGTTTCACTTGCTTCACCCTGTCTGGTTATTCTAGATGCTGGGATTTGTGAATGAATGTCTTCAGTCTAGGCAGTCTGAATATTCAGGAGGATGAGTCAGACAGATGGCTTAAAACTAACCTCTGGAAATGAGTCTGTCAGCCCCACACCCTTTTCTAAGAAGCCATCCAGAATTAGAAGATGTTAGGAAATGAGTCGTCCACTCAGTTTCCTTCACTGAGAAGTTATCTGTTATTAGAAGCCGTACATCTGAGAGTCAAGGAAGTCTAGCAAGTGTCCCAGTGAGAAGCACAGGCCACACAGGCAACAGGTGCAGCACCTGATTCTTTTAAAAAACAAAGGAGCTTATCAAGCCTTCTTGTTCTACAGACTTCAAAGAACACAGGGTTTGGGCCTCTCCAGGCATCTGAGCGGCCAGGCCCCAGACCACCCTGAGACCCTCCAACCACTAGGCTCGACCCACTTTAATAGTCTAAAAGCCCAAACTCACCCCCTTCTTCAGATGCAGGTGACCAAGCTCTGCCCTAAAACTCAAGCTCAGGCCTTGAAAGCCCAACAATCCCCGATCTTGAAATTGCACCAATCCCTGGGCTCATCCCAAGCTCAGGATCTGTAATCCCACCAATCCCCACTCTAAAAATCTCCACCCTAGAAAACTCTGCTCCTAAGAAACCCTGTCTAAACTCCCTCCCAGGTCTTTGCTGCTTTGTGCCCAAGCAAAGGCAGCCAATAAATCTCTGTGTTTTCCCCAGTAAACCTCTTGTATGAAGTTTGCTGTCCTACGTGACTCTGTGGTATTCTTTGGCTCATGACTGCCAGGACTCCTTTCCCCTCAGCCAGCCCTGTAACACCTGCACTGAGGAAACCTGTACTCTCAAAGCTGTAACACTTACACAGGATCCTTGGCGGACAATGTTTCAGTTGGTGATATGAAAACATGGGTTGGTTCGCTTGTTCTTAGAAAGCAGCATTGCTTAATTAGGTTTGTGATCTCTAAATTGGAATCCTAGACTTTTAAATTATACTAGTTATTGCGTATGTACTGATATGAGTAGGCTACATGTGCAATGATATCATGCTGAAATCAGAGGATGATTTGAGATAGTTCTTTCCTTCTACCATGTGGGACCTAGGGATCAAACTTAGCTCCTCAGGCTCAGTGGCTAAGCTGGCTCTGTTACCTGCTGAGCCATCCTGCTGGCCCAGAACTTGGAGATTTCAGCACACTTATGCAGACTGCATTTAAGGCTCCAGCAAGACAAAGACAGAGTAAACACAGTTTTTCTCCTTATCTAGATGAAGACTTGGGGATGGAACCTAAAGTTTCCTTATCTTGATCTTTGGCTATAGTAATGTGAACACATGTATGAGCAACTTTCTGTCTCTCCTGAGCTAACTGTCCCAACTCACACCTCATCCATCAAACTAATCACTATTTCCATGCTTATCATTATCAATGTCTTCTTCTCTGACATTTCTAAAAACTGAATAATAAGGAGAATGTTTTGCTTGTGTGCCCTATGTGGATCAATACAGTGTCTGTGATATCCATATCTCTATCAGTCAGTATTCATTTCTATGTTGGGCAGTGTCCCACTATCAGTTCAGCACAGCTTAGAAACCTCTGTTAGCTTTGGGATTTTAAAACTAGTTGCACATTTGTGATGGAAGGAGGCAGGTACCACTGGATGAACATGTTGATATGGTGGTAGGCAGCATTATCATCGGATGTGCATCACTATATGGTGGTAAGCAACTATTGCCACTGGATGTGCACTTGGATATGGGGCAGTTGCTGTGAACAGAATGCCCACATGTGCTCCAAATTGTGGTGTTGACTTGTGTATTTATGTTTATGAAGTAGAATGTAATGGTCACTGCTATAAATGAGGAAACCATTCAGATTTGTGTGGTCTGCAAGGATATTCAGGGACTACAGCTACTACATGCCAGAGCTCATTCTCTCACGAGCTGATTACAAGTAGAAAGGCCAGAGGTGAGGAGTATACAGCATCTGCCCCAACACTGGGAGTAACTGGGACCAGCGGGACCAGGCACACAAGAACTCTGCCAGCCCAGTAGCTCAGGTTCCTTCCGGTCTGTCTGGGCTGGTGTCCTGAGCAGACCTTGGGTACAAGCTCTGCAGCTGGGCACAAGCTCTGCAGCCAGTCCCACAACACCCAGAGGAAGCTCCACTCCCAGGTGCTCTAACAAGCCCAGGATCCCAGGATTCCAGAATCACAGGATCACAGAGACAGCTTGACTCTGAGGAGTTCTGACACAGGAAGGACAGGCTCCAGTCAGATTTAGCAAGGGCAGATGGCACTAGAGATAACCAGATAGCAGGGGGGCAAGAAAATAAACAACACAAACCAAGGTTACCTGGCATCATCAGAACCCAATTCTCTCATCATAGCAAGTCCTAGACATACCATCACTCTGGAAAAACAAAATTCAGATCTAAAATCACTTCTCATGATGATGATACAGGACTTTAAGAAAGACATAAATAGCAC
>NW_022196898.1:6186459-6264901 GCF_008632895.1 Mastomys coucha
GAATTAGAAATTTGTTGATTGTCATCCAATGGTCTCTCTAATTTGGTAATTGGAGGAATGGGTCCAATGTTGTACAATCCATATACACTTTCAGCTTGTTTGTTCGTGATAGTGTCTTGCTGTGTACAACGTAAGGGTCTTGAAATCTTGCTTCTCCTATCTCAGTCTCTCTATTAGTAGTATTGTTTATTTCATGTTTTTACACTATACTATGGTTTTCAGAACAGCTTATATATTTCAAAAGTATTTATATACCCAAAAGAAACAAACAATTAACTTGGGAGGTGGCTTGTAAGAGAACAACAAAGAGTCAGACTGAATGCTTTGCTTGACATTTGTAACTCTTGTATCAAGTTTGAAGAAGAGGACTTTATACGTTACTCTTTCTGAGATGAATGCTTTTCCAAATTATCACAGCCAATGAACCAAATTCTTACCCTCACCTAATATCTGTGCCACCCTCCAAGCAGAACCATTGTTTATTGAAACAGTTGGTGAATGACTTTATGGATAGACCATCTTAATACACACATCATTTCTTAAATGAATGTAACCTGTTCTCTGTGGGCTGAGAATAAAGTCATTCACTCAAGTCAAATTGCTTTGACCATAGCAGGAAGTCTGTATTCAAAAATCGTGCCTACAATTCATTACTTGGCACAGCAGAACTGTCAACTCTCAGCTTAGTTACGATGGAGGTAAAATCCTTTGGTGATGTGAAGGTCATTGAAGTACAGCCTTATTACACTGAAATACATACAATATCTAAAAATTGTTCTTATCTTGGGTTTGTACCACAGTAAGAGACAAGATTTTAAACTCTACTAAATATAAAACAAACAAACAAAAAGACTTTATATATTTATATTCATTTAAGAAAATACTAGCAGTGATGTATTATTTTGAAATATACAGTTAGTATGTTTGGAGTTATTTAAAATTTATATTGAGAAAAACAGTATTGCTGTAGACAAGAGTCTACATAAGACTGTTAAATTGACTGTTGTTTTATATCAAACAACTTTTATAATATTTATTTTTATTGTTATAATATTTTATAAATTTTAAGAAATATGACAAAAAAGATATTGTAGTAATTGAAGGGGAGTCTCTGGCAGGAGTTGGGGTACAAAAGGGAAACAAGAATGTGATTTAATTCTATTTACTTAAAATATGTTTTTAAATGTTAACAAATTCAGATAAATTGAAATCATGTAACTTTTCTCATCATAATGCAATAAAAGTTAAAAAACAAAAAACCAAAAAAACAAAATAAGTAGGAAGGCCACTTCAGTTTTCTACTGTGAACTGTTTAGATAGAAATACAAGTTCAAGATGACTTCTAACAATCTACAGTTTTTCCATAGTGATTCTGAACCATTTGTGTATTATTACCCTGGAGAATATTCACTGGTCAGTCATGAAATGCTTAGCACCTTTCTCTCTCAAGAATCTGTCACAATGCAGGTGTGCTCAACACCTCAAGGAGATTTGAGTACTTAGGATTCTGCAGAGATAGGCAGGCAAGGACACAGAAATGTACTATGTGCTGCACATGGTTGAAGCAACAAATAAAATGGCCACAGGTGCCTTTTGAATTTCACACACAGATGACCTCTGGTCTTTTCTGCTTAGCTGTAATATAAAGCTCCCCTATAGAGAGAGAACTCAGAAGGGCCACTTTCTCTGTTGGCCTCTGTCCTGCTTCTGGCACCCACCAATCCCATTACAGTTAGTCACATCTTCAGTCCAGCCCCCTTTCCTCTGAGTGTTTTTCAAGGCTCTCTTTAGATGTGTCTTCCTCATTACTCAAGGCCTTGCCCATTTGGAGGCATATGAGAGAGAATCTGCCTCAGTTTTCAAAAAGCTGCACAGTTCCTGAGTTATGGAGCTGTCCTGCCCGCAGGCACAGAGGCCCCTGCATGGCAGCTATGGTGCAGCACAGTCCTCTCACTGCCTGTGGGCACCTTGCTTAACTGCTTTCTTTCCTCTCTGCCTCTCTCCCTGCTAACAGAGTTCCTCCTCTGTGAACAGCTGGGTACTAACTCATCAGAAGAGGAGATACACACACGGGTTTCATAAGCTTGTGTGTTACATGTGTGTGCTGCATCTGTGTGTTACACCTGTGCCTGGCCAGAGGCAAGACTTCACAGACAAGATGAAAGTCAAAACCTAGGAGGCTTGGAGCAGATCCTTGCTGTGCAGTAGATGACAACAGGTTAACTTTGTTCTACTCATAATATAAATTTAATGTAAATTTAACGTGGATATTCTTCCATAGAATCCTTAAAACTAGTTTTTCCTTCCTTTCTTCTTCTCTTTCCTTCTACCCCTCTGTTGTCAACCCCATCCTCCTATAAAATAAGCTGCTATCTTCATCAAATAAGCTATCATCAACCAGGGTTTCTGACTATGAATAGTGACATTCTAGGGAGAGGAGTGGGAAAGGTCAGTGGATCAACATCTGAGTAGCCAGCTATTCCTCCCCATCCATTTATACGTAATTTTAGACAACTGCATGAGGTCTGCTGGAGGTTGTGTCCCCTTGAGGTACAAGAGTGTATGGCCTGAGGGAAGATTAATGAGAGGAGTTCTTTCTATGTGGCCATGGGTGAATCTATCATCTATGATGGGCACAGACATTCTACTGTGGCTGCTTTAGGGCCATCAACTCTATTCAGTTTTCAAAAAGATTTTTTAAAAAAGTAAATGTGGTTGTTAGAGAACAGAGAAAAAAACTTTGACCATTTTACCTAGTATTGTGCTAACCTCATTGTTCCAGTGGTTTTAACACTTAAGTCTTGATGTTGTTGCCATGTCCATATTTATGGACATGGCAAATATAATGCCTGTATTATTTTTCCATTCTACCTGTAATTTTGCCTACAGCACATAAAACATTAGAAAGCAATGCACCTTTGAGGAGTGATAAGAAGAAAGGTGATGTAATGGTGGACTGTATTTTAACTGAGAAGTTTTGCCTCTGCTTTATTGTCGTGATAAAACAGGATCATACAAAGCATTACTTTTTAATGCTAGAAAACCAAGAATGAAGTAAATCAAGAAAATAATACATGCACTCTATCATTTCTTGCTTTTAAACATTAAACTATATAAAAAATTAAAATACTGTTTTATTGTCAACTGTTTCTAGTTCCTCAGAGAAACTACAAGCAGAAATATAAATGTTTCTTATTATTGATTTACTAATCACCTACATTAAGACTAAAAAAACCTCTATTCTGACAAAATTTTGAATATATAAGCAACCTATCTTTTAGCTCCAGTTTAAAAAAAAAAAGTATTTCCATTGGCTTGGAAGGCTGGATTATCCCAGGCTTGCTGGAGGAGCTCAGGTTTATTGTTACCTGTCTTAGTTTTTTGTTCAGGTCTTTGAGGGTGGGAGAGGACTGTAGAGCAGTACCCCTCCCTGGAATGATCAACTGTAATGATGTTACATAAGTGACTTAATAGACATCTATTCTGACAGAAAATCTGTCATCCAGAATATTTCCTTTTTTATAATTAGTCCAGTTCCACTGCTGCGAAGTTCTCCCAGATTTGGTCCTTGAAGTGTACATGTTTGTGAGTCCAAGGAACAAAGCAAGGGTTTTAATGAGGCCAGTAGTGGCTGACCTTCTTTGGATGTCTAAAATACAGTTTTAGCTGGCAGTAATATTTCACAGGGGATGGTGCTGTGTTAGACCCCTTTCTTCTCTGCCTCTGTCCCATGGGGCTCCACAGATCACTAAGGTCCTTGCTCTTGGTCTCTCCTCCCCTACAGTGGGGAGCCTAGCTCAGTCCAAGAGACAAGAGGCTGAGGTACTTACTCCCTATACACCTCTCCTTTCCGGGGGTTGGTTTAGCAGTGGCTAGGCTAGGTGATCTGCCCCAGATCACAGTTCATGCTGGACAACACATGTCTTGCTATCTTTCTTCTAGCTTCTTCCCCTGGGCCTGGGTAAGGTAGCCTCCCTCCAAGTGTTTTCCTTTTTCTTCTTGACCCTCCGTATCCTGCCCACTCCTCTGTAACAAGGACTGTTTTTAAACTCTATTGCTTCTTAAGGCAATTTTAGATGCACATAAAACTTGGTTTATTATTTTAGCCATTTTACATGAAGTTGTGCAGTCTTCAATACACATAATACATCATTAGGCAACTAATGCCCACATCTCCTTTGGTCTCTATCTACTGACAAGATCTCACCCCTCCCCTCTGGCAAGCACCAGTTTGCTTTCTCCTCTCTGACAGTGACTGCTCCAGACCTCTATTCTAAGTGGAGTATTTGTGTGTGGGGGTGAGGATGGAGGTGAAGTGTCTGTTGGTTTTTGTTCTGTTTTGCTTTGCATTGTGACCAGATTATTTTACTTAGCACAGTGTCCCCAAGGTTCATCCATGTTTTCTTTTGAAAGAGGTTTTCAGTGCCCCTTTGACAGGCCATGTGCTGAGATGGTGGAGACTGAGACAGAGTTGCAAAAGGGGTTAATATGAAGGTGTAACAGATGGGGGCTGTGCACGGATGCTGTTCACTGTTTGCTACTTGCTGGGTGGGAAAGACTGGAATCAAAGTATACTCAGTCAAGATCCATTTTAATGAGGGTGTGGAAGACCTTCCGGGGGTGGGGGGCGGGGAGCTGGTATGAGCTCTGGGAGTGCAGGGTCCCGGCAGCCTGTACCCATTGACTCCAGGAAGAGGCGATCTCCAAAGAAGGAGCTCATGGTTGGGCGTTTTGCTCACCTCAGCACTTGTTTCTCAAAGAGGACTGAACCCACCAGGGTGTAACCCAGTGCAGCCAGGACTAGATCCTATCACACCCGCCCTGGCTGAACAGCTTTCTGTAAAATGCCTTCAGGAGACAGGGGGAAGGAGAGAAAGGAACAGTGAGAGGGGACAGGTATGCTGGTGGCAGTCTTGTAAATTAGAATGTCTGACCACGGAAGAAAGTGAAAAATAGATAACAAGTTCCAGGTTTGTCTTGGTGCAGAACTGTGACACAAATTTACCAGGTTATGATGTCAACATTCCAAAATTAAGCATGTCTCATTATCAAGCCAAAGGCAGATTCAAAATATCACAGTATTAATTCACCAGAATAAAATGTCCTCTGATTTTTACATAAATGGAAAACAATAATTTAGAAAGACTACACTGAGACTTCAAATGACTTTAAATCTGGCCATTATCAATGTGTCTGAGACTGTAAATGAGTCCTTGACAACTGAAACACCTGAGTGAGATTCATTTTCATAAAGGAAAGCAGATGACAGTGTAACACAGCCAAGCTCTATGGTGATGGGAGATGGGGAAGCAAGTGCCTTCCAGACATTTCCTTTACAAACAGCAGGGTGTCATCTTCTCTGTTCTGAATGTGGATATTATGAAAGCATTTGCTGGTAATTTCTGAAAATCAGTAATCAGCATTCCCCAATAGCACACAATGAAAATAATACAAAGAGGAAAGTTCCAATTGGCATATCTGAGGCTGATTGGCTGTACCGAGTGTTTTTGTGAGGGAAGATAAAAAATAGACTAGCTTAGTATATCATAAAGATACAAGAAACGAGGAACCCAAATTAAGTTAGCTGAGCACAAGTCAATGTGTGCTGTTAATTTCTTTGGTAGTAACGTCTACATTCAAAGTGTATTAATCAAATCTGCCACATAAACCTCAGTGCTGTAGATACAAACACAGGGTTTGGGGGGGTTGTGGCATTTTTCTTCCTCTCACCCTAACTCTGAAGAATACCTAATGTCTACTTGCCCTTCACGAATCAAAATGTAGGCATGCTCTTTGTGTTTAATTTGGATTTTAAACGTGTTAAGTATTTCAACATAGTAAAGAAGAATATTAAGGCGGTTTAGGAGAGTGTCACCAGCTATTGAGCTTATTGCTCATTTATTACAATCATTTCCTTGAAAAGCTGCTTAGGAGAGCAACCCTAATCAACCAGTATGAAGAAGACAATGAAGCACCATGGCTCTGTGAGCAAATGCTATGTGCTCCAGCCCACTGAGGTAGCTCATTCATGGATCAAAAACAGGAGACTGAACCAATAAACACCCTATAGGATCAAAGCAACATCCTTTGTTGATACCCCTGATTATATGAAAGAAAGACATCAGGAGTGCAGGGAGTAAAGGGCTGATAGGTGCACAGGAAGGTGAGCAGAGGAGTTAGGGCCATCTGTGCTGCCACTGTCTTTCATTTACATTAGCAGGAAATGAAGTGAGTTGAGTTGATTTTTTTCCCTTATGAACTTTACAAGCTCATCTCTCTGGGAAAGTCAGCAGCAGCTGTTCTGGATACAGACACATCTGTCTTGCTGGTTCTTGACAGCCCTATCATGTTAGTGCTCTGTAGTAGCAAGGAACATTTCAGCAAGAAAATGAAGTGATATTGAAGTGATGTAGCCTACCTCCTGTGGGCACGCTCTCCTCATAGCGCACACAGAGAGCAGCTCTGTTACCCCTGGCAGATCAAAGGAGAGATCAAAGCAGACCTTGCCTAAGTAAAGACAGCTAGACGGAAAATGGTGAATTCTTGTGATTGCTGGTAAATATTAAATGTGTTGAATACTTTAAAGTGTAGCATTGATTAGCATATCCGTAAATATATAAGCACTGCATGGTCCGTATGTTCTAGGTGTCAGCCACACAGCACTCCTTGGCAGGCTCACATGTCTACCTCTCGTCATAGGGTGACCATTTAAATCATTTTTCTTTTTGGTGAGGTTTGGAATAGGTATGATGACAAGTTTTATGTCAGCTCAGAACTTAGCACTCTTAGTCATTTGTCTGGCATGAGCTTAAAGCTTCTGTTAGGAAGTAGTGATTGTCTTTCTCTTGTTGCACAAGCACAACTTCAATACCAGTGCAATACCAAGGCTAACTTACTTCTTGAAATGTAATGACAGTGAGCACGTGGCTGGAGAGAGAAGCCCAGCAGTTAAGAGTACTGGCTGCTCTAGCAGAGGACCTGGGTTTGTTTTCCAGCACCTACAGGGAGGCTCACAACTGCCTATAACTCCAGGTTCAGGGGAAATCTCATGCCCTCTGCTGGCCTCCATGGGCACTGCAGGCATATGGTACATATATGAACAATGCAGAAACATAAATTCAAATAATATTTTAACAAAACTAAATTACTGACACTGAAGAAAAATAATACAAATAATAGTTAAGGACAAATATTAACTTAGAGCAAGACACACAGTGTTATTCTTGATATTCCTAATATCCATAAGATAGGGAAAACACAGTGGATGTAGCTGAGATGGCTGTATGTGAATGAAATGTAGGTTTGAAACAGTGGAGGATCCAGGGCAGGATGTGATTATATAAAATTGTGATATGGCGATAGTTACCCCATTTTACTACTCTTTATATGTATAGAAAAGCAGAACTTCCTGTCAAGTAGCTCTAGCATATCTAAAGTAGGACATACCTCCAACTTTCTCTTTTGGGGTTGGTGAGATGGCTCAGTGAGTAAAGACACCTGCCTCTAAGCCTGATAATGTAAGTACAGTCCTGGAACTCATATGGTAGAAGGAGAAACTTATGGTAGAGGACTATCGTAAGCTGTCTTCTGACCTCCACACAAATATATACATACTTAACACACACACACACACACACACACACACACACACACACACACACACACACACGCCTGCATACACACATGCACACACGAAACATCTAAGATCTCCAACAAATGCATGGGCTCAGAAATGCTCTCCAGAGCCATGTAAGGAAAGCTTATGTTTCTAACCAGAAGTTCCAACAAGCTCCCAGGTGCTGGGACTCTGCTGGGCTCTGATCACACTTGAGGAGCAGGTAAGAAGAGAGCAACAGTGCCCCGTGGCTTCTAACCAGAACCCCCTTCCTATACAGGTCACTTGGTAGGTACAAATACGAAAAAAATTGATAATTTATATGCATATGGAAAAGGGGGAAAAAAAGCTGCCCACATAGTTGAGCTATCATGAGAAAGAGCCCAGAAGATAATGATGTAAGACAAGACTTAAGACAGTTTAAATAAATCTCTACTCTCCAGCAGACCTAGTGTTTACATATTAAGGAGCTTTGTACCAGAACTGTGCTGTCATGTTTCTGCCCAGAAGCTGTCAAGATAAAGTTTACTATCAATTACTGCTTTACAAGTATAAAATGAGTTAAGCTGTCATCATTTTCTCAGCCAGAGATCCTAAACTGTCAAAGAATGCCAATTTTTAATCTGACACAGAGAAGAAAATTATCTGTTATTCTGACCTCTAATTTCTTGACATTTTAATGCCATAATTGCTGTGGTTAGTGCTGGTTCATGACTTCACCTGTCAGGGAAGAATGAGTCAATAACCTTAAGCTATTTCACAAATTTTAGTACTAACTTCAAAGCTCAAAGTTCTAGGCAGATCATAGAATTTTTAAACAAAGGGGACGTGTTAGTCTTTTAAGGTGGTACATAGAGTTTTTTTTTTTAATAAAATTATCTTAATCAGGCAAACCGGTATTATGAAACAACAAAACCTAGCTTTTGCATGGTTTTAGCTATTAATGATCTTTATATTAAAAAAACCAAGATAATCATTATAAGTAAAATGAGTGAAGGCATCATGAACGGGCTAATTTTTGAGCTTTTTTTACTTCTCTTTTCCTTTTTTGTAGATGTCTGTTCAGTCTTTCAGGCTGAGAACAACTCTCTTCAGGGTTCCAAGAGGAATGCTTTGAAACCAGGATTGCATCTCCCTGGGGTTTTCACGGTGATAATGTGCTGGGAGGGGTATGAACCTTAAACCATCATCTACAGAGCTCTGCCTTGTGGCTGTGGAGGCTGAGTGCTCCTGCGTGGGGTCATGTGCTATTTCTTCCTTCCCAGAGCAACTGAGATTGTGAGTGAGATGCAGCACTCTGGCTGTCTTGAGCAGGCTTGTGTCTCTTGAGTGGCTCTTAGCCTTTGGAGAGCACTGCTCTTCAAGCTGCGAAAGACTCTGTGGGGATATGTTTTGTTTTAACTTATTCATTGAAATTAACAGGAATGCATGGGAGGGAATGATGGTGAGGAACAGGAGAGGAAAATTAACCACTCTTCTTAACAGCCCTCAATCTGTACTACACTAATGGTCTCTTGTCGCCCTCAGGAAGATGAAGCAGCTTCCTCAGAAATCTTCAAAGCTGATCTGCTGACTTGTGTCAAGGCCTGTGCTAGCTGGAGGGAGGGCGTGTGTTGACCGTGTGCCTCCTCGAAGCTCTAAGAGGTGACAGGGCAGACACCTGGGCAAGGGGCTGGAGATGAGAAGATGCATATCCTAGCTTGATTTTGAGGATGGCAGACCTTCAACCTCTAGTGAGTGTTTATTGTGAATGATGTCCAAAGGAGCAGAGTCCTGAACAAAGACACCCCACCTAACACTAGACAGTCTTCATTACTTTGGGTTATATAAAGATCCATAATGTAATAGATTCTGTTCAGAACATCTACATAATAACTGAACATGAAGCTGGACCCACTCCCATCCAGCAAATCAGTGAAAGTGCACATGCTGTGCTACGACTCCTACAGTGTGATTAGTAAAGCTTACAAAACATTAATTGGCTTTGCCACTGTCCAAAATAATGGTGTGCCAGCTAAGGAAGCAGGCACCGTCAGTGAAGTTCAAGTGTGCATTCTAATCACAGAAGGAACATCTCAATTCTAATGCTGGTGTCTTCTCATCTGGCTCATTTGTCTCCTTTCAACTCACATTTAATAAGGAAAACCTGCTATTTCCCAATCAATCTAAATGCTACTCCATAGTTTTCCTCATATTCAATATACTAAAATTTGTATTTTGTCCAAAACAATCAGCCTGTAATTTCCCTTTTACACAAAGAACTTTGGTGTAGAGGAAAAAAGCACAACAACGTACCCAGGACCAAAGATGCCCATGAAATTTATGAATTAGGTCCAACTGGACTTGGAGTATAAGGATGAGCTATTCCACTTTCCCTTTTCTGATCATAAAAGTATTCATTGTGATTGGGCAAGATAGTGAACACCCTTAATTCCAGCATCAGGAGGCAGAGGCAGATGATTTCTGTGAGTTCCAGGCCAGAATGGTCTACATAAAAAGTTCTGGGTCATTCAGGATTACAGAGTGAGACCTAATCTCAAAAAAAAAGTTGGTTGGTTGAAAAAGATGAATTTTTGGTTGGTGGTTTAGTCCCTGAGAGCTCTGAGGATACTAGTTAGTTCATATTGTTGTTCATCTTAAGTGAGACTAATGGTTCCAGCAGCATATGTATAGCATAGGATGGTCTAGTGGGTCATCAATGCGAGGAGAGGCCCTTGGCCCTGTGAAGGCTTTCCCCAGTGTAGGGGAATACCAGGGCCAGTAAGCAGGAGGGAGTGGGGTGGTGAGCAGGGGGAGGGGGGAGAGAACAGGGGTTTGTTTTTTTTTTTTATTTTATTTTTTTGTTTTTTTCAGAGGGGAAACTGGGAAAGGAGATATCGTATGACATGTAAATAAAGTATCTAATAAAAAATAAATTAAAAAAAGAAAAAGATGAATTTTATTTGTAAAGAATTTATAAAATGTTAAGCAAAGGAGTATAAGAATTTCCTCATATCAAATAAGCTGATTAAATTTTATATATAATTGAGGACACTAAATTAGACAAGAGTAGTGATCTCTGGAGGATATTTCTCACTTCACCAAATGATTTCACAATACCTGAGTTCTCCGTGACCACCAGCCCCGTCTGCTCCCATTCCCTTGTGTGGATGTTACTGTGTAACACTGTCTTTAATAACATGTTGAAATGTGTTCTCCAAGTGTTCTGCCCTAAGCATCCAATGAGGAACAATCATGTGTTCTCTCTCTCCTTTCTTCTCTGCTTGGAGTCATGCAAATGGAGCCTTTATTTTATGGGACATGTAAAAAAATGGATACAAGGTTTTTAAAGAGAGCTTCACTGCTGAATGCACATTTTTTACATCTGAAATGAAAACTGAAAAAGCAATACAGTGCCTGGAGATGCAGCCACGATGTTTTCTTTTGCATACAGCAGATGGCAGATTGTGGGTAGGATGGAGGGCAGGGATATAGTTTCTGTGGAGCCGCACTTACCTAGCAGCTGCTGCGTCCTTATCTTGCCTACCTAGCCAAAGTCATTGTTGCCCGGGAAGCTATTTAAATGCTATTTAATATGACTTTTTCACTTAAAATTCTTGTAATTCCCAACTGTTAGCTGTAGACAGTTCAGGCCGAGAACAGCACGGTCACAGCATCCATTATATTGGTTTATCTCTTTGAATGTTCCTCCTAGAAATTTGCAAGGCTGTTTTTGTCTTTAAAAACTTATGCTGGTAATTATTTTAGTAAATTCTTCATAGTTAAATATTTGCCTAAGCCTCAACAACTAATAACAGGTAATGCATTTTAATGAAGAGCTGAAGTAAAATTATAGTTCTGCATTAAAATGTCTATATTTAAAAAAAAACAACTCAACATTTTGGTCTCATTGTTTGCTTTTGATATAGCTCCATTTTTTATATTTGTCAAAACATGAAGTCTATGTGTAGTACAGAGTCAGGCTGAAAGGAGACTTACACAGAAAAAGACAGGGAGTCAGATGTGTGCTTGAGAGATGCTAGACACCTTGGAGCAGCTCAGGACACCTACCTCCCGGAGCACAGGATCTGTGATGCTGTCCAGGTTCACAGAGCCTTCATAGGTCAAGTAGTGGAAAACATTGAGAGCTCGGACTGCCTCTGGCCCTCGCTGTTTGTAGCCAAATATAAGGTCAATCCATTGATGGAGTTGGCAAGACACAAATTCACTTTCCAGGGCCTGAAATGAATGAAGGAATAATAAGACCACACATAGCAAAGTTCCAAATTACTTTCTTACTGTGAAACATTCAGTATAAATAAAGACATTATGCCTTTACATATATAAGATCTTCAGTCCCCAGAAATGGTAAAAGACTACCTTTAGTAAGACACAGGGCTAAATAAACCCTCTTCACAAAAATGCTTTCCATTCTCTTGGCTCCATTATATACACAAAAATGTTCATATTAAATACATTTCTTACAGAAAATACACTCATGCTCAAAAGAAAAATAACTTGCAACAACTTTTTAATACCATTTTATAATTTCATTTCTTTCTTTTTTTTTTTTTTTTTTTTTTTTTTTTTTTTTTTTTGGTTTTTTTCGAGACAGGGTTTCTCTGTATAGCCCTGGCTGTCCTGGAACTCACTCTGGAGACCAGGCTGGCCTCGAACTCAGAAATCCGCCTGACTCTGCTTCCCAAGTGCTGGGATTAAAGGCGTGCGCCACCACCGCCCGGCTATAATTTCATTTCTAATTGTTAAATTTATTTAAAATTTTATAGGAAACTTTGATATGGGTTTGTCTTCCTGGATGAAGTCTTCCAGCTTGCTTCTGGGATTCAGCTCAGCCGATACAGACTTGGGGAGTACCAGGGAACTGAGGAGATTTGCTGTTCAGGGGTGTGTGTGGTGGGGAAGTAAATCTGAGTCAGAGAGCATAGGCTTCTGTGGAGAGCTGGGGGAGACAAATGCCCTTTGTATTTAGTTCGCTGATACAGACTGAGTTTGGAAATGGGCAAGTTGGGCAAGTGTGTGAGTGAGTGACTTTCTTAAATGAGCTATGTGCTGTTTTTATTTTTGAGTTAGAACAGCATGATTTTCTTTACAAGAGGAAGGAGAACAAGGAGAAAGTGGTGTTATTGGTGGAGGACAAGAAGGAGAAGGAGGAGGAAGAAGAGGAGGAGGAGGAGAAGGAGGAGGAGGAGGAGGAAGAAGAGGAAGATAATGGAGACACCCAGACAGATGAGCTGGAGTTCACTTCATCCTTGGGTAAAAACCATAGTGGGCACTTAGCTGCTTGGGAGTAACCCACTCACTCCCTTCACTTCTCACATAGTCAAAGCAGGCAGGATGCCAACCATATGCAGAGGAGGTTCTGTATCCAGCTTCAGAAATTCTCTGTGTACAGCTATATATCATAAAGTGCCACTGTCAGTAAATGTGTGAACTCATTCACTCTCTGGTTGCTTGTCCCAGTTACTAAGAGGTTTGAAATCCTTTCAATTAACAAACAATAACTTTCAAAGGAATCCTCTCAAAACTGTACTCTCAGCAGTGCCTTTCCCCTTTACCACACCTAATACTTTATTCCCTGCATCCCTTTCCTGATTTGGTCCTTCACTTTTTACGATATTAAAATAACCATTTAGACAAGAATATGAGAAATGAGACAAAAAATAAAATGATTGGTTAACTCTTTGCAGGTTATATTTGTTATAGTTTATGTGATTTAGTAAATTTTAAAAGTCAGTATAATTGTTAGTGATCATATCAGTGCAAGTCCAATGGGTGGAAGGATAAAACAGTTGCCCATTATGCAGGGTGACTATTGAGTGACTACATTCCAGTCTTCTCCCAGGAACTGAGAATAGCTGTAGAAGTTTGTTTTTTAACCATGTAAAATAAATCTTAGAGCTGTCACAGGAAGATTTATCAATTTACTATTATTTTGCTAGGATAAAGCTGTTATTGAATAATTTGTCTATTGTGATCATGGGGGACAGAGAGAATGATGGCTTTCCAGGACTTTGAGTTTGGAATGTGTTTATTCATCTCAATACCCTTCTTTCACTTCTTCTCCCACCACATGCAATAAGCATGAAACAATTAATGTTCATTCTGGTCTGAGTGTTTGCTCTACAACCATTGCCTAGGAACACATTTGCTCCTTGTACGGTTCTAAGATCTGCCTATGGGAGCCTCCTTCTCACATTGCATGAGCATCCCCTGAGGCACAGGCTGTGTGTATTTCCCCCAGGGCTCTTGGATGTTGGTTACATTTCCTCTGGAGTAGGACCTGTGCCTTATCTCACACTCATGTTGTCTGTTTCCTTCTCCCAGTCACTGCCTGCTGTTTTTTAAGATGACCATCCCATCCCCAGTTCTCGCCTGTTGTGCCTCTATATGCCCCTGTCACCTTGGTGTTACCTGGGTTTCTAATTCTGGCTATTAAGACAGATACAAATGATAACTAGTTGTTTTAGTTTTTGTAGTCCTCTGATTACTAACAAATTAGATATTTTAAAAACATGTTTATCTATTGAGTCTCCCAAAAATTTCCTATTCATACCCCTTTGCTCACTTTATTTTTAAATTTTACATGTGAGTGCACATGCACAAACTTGTTGCTCTGTTTCTATGTTTGTGCAAATACCCTCTGATGCCAGAAGACAATATCCCACTTCTAGGAATTAGAATTAAAGTGTTTGTGTGCAGGCTCATGTGGGTGCTGGGAACTAAGTCTGGATCCTCTGCAAGAGCAGCAAGGGCTTTTAGCATCTTCGCTATCTCTGGGGGGAAGGCGCTCACTTTTGCATGGCAGTTTCTGTCTTTATGTTACTCCCCCCCAGAGATAGCATGCTCACTTTTGCATGACAATTTCTGTCTTTATGTTACTGAATGCAGACTTTTGACAGTTTCCAAAGTGATTCCTTGCCGGTTTAATCCCTGCAGATGCATCCCTCTTACAGATGCTGTCTGTTAGGTGTGTCTACACCCATTTTGCATTTTGAGACCACCAACTCATTTATCAGTGCTTATACCTGGGGAGAGGAGTTCTGCTGTTAGAGGTAGCTTTCAGTATCTCTGCCAATCAGACTTTATATGATGGCTGACTCCTCATATATAAGGTTTTAGTTCATCTAGAGTCTACTTTCCTTTACAGTAGACCAGAATCCTCTCTTATTTTATGTAGTAACTAGAAGTCCTTTCCTCAGAAATGTGTACTGTGAGTTTTGTGTACAAATATGTATTCGTGGTGATATTCAGAGCTGCCATTATTAGATAATATGATCCTCTATCTAGAAAAAGACCAGTTTTGTCCATCTGTGTTCCCTTCCCATTCCCCCTTCCTTTCTTTTTTTTCCCAATAAAATATTTTTATTATTTGGGGATTTCATACAATGCATGCGGATCAGACTCTTTTCCCATTCCTCCAAAGTCTACCCTTTCACTCTCGTGCCTTCCACTACTCCCAGAAAACATACCAAGTACAATTTGCATTGTCCCTGTACTCACTGGAGCATGGTCAAATTCCCAGTGGCCATCCCTCTAAAGATAACTGAGTCTTTTCTCTACCCACATCCCTCCTGCCAGAAGTCATTAACTGTGAAGAGCTACATTTCAGCATCTCTGTCACATTTTTAAAGGGCTCTCTGCAATGGCTTCCTATCTGGGCTGCTTATTGGTGGTGTGTATGTGTGCGCGAGGTGGATGTTGTCACAGAAGCTTTACATGCCCCTCATTCTCCGTTAAGAGCCTACAAGTCATTTATACCACTGCAAAAGACATGTATGTCCTTGCCCATTCCTTGCACGGGTCATAGTTTTCCAAGTGGTTTCTAAAACCATCTTGTCTCTAGTTCTGTGTCTGTCTGCTGCTGCTTATGAACCACTTCACTCCACCATCTTTCCCATCTCTCTATCACACATTCAGTTATTAAAGTGGTGTTATAAACATGCTTTATTTGCATGTGAAGCTGTTTGAGTTTTACATGTAAATATTTATTACAGTGAGTCATAAATCTGGTTGGAGGTTTCTGAGGCTCCATAAGTACTGGGACTATTCTGAGACTCGTCTCAGACATCCTATTGTCATCCTACTGTTGGCCCGCATCTGGGGTCAGGATCTGCCTGATCTCCAGGCTGCTACACACCCTCTTGGCCCCACCCCTTCCTTTCTTTTTCTCTTTCACATATGTATGTATGGGTCTAGCCAGTTATGTGTGTGCACCCACACATTTCCATAACTATCCTTGTTTCTCTTAAGTGGTAAACACTGACATTAGTTTCATTCACTGACATTTCCAAAAATTCTCATTGATACAGGTCAGTTCCTTATGTTAAGAGGTAAAAATTAAAATTTTCTCCATAACATTTTTTTCGTGTTCTTGGTCAAGTATTATTTCCACCTAAATAAGTTCATAAAATTTTGATGCATTTACAAGATCTACACAAATTCAAATCAAAATCCTAGTACTGGGAAGGGAAGTAGGCACAAAGTCCCAACCCTAACCACGAAGCTATCTGCAACTGATGCTTGCTAGGAGAGGGAAAATCCATTTTCACTAATGTAGTGTTAACTGGGTATTATCAGCCATTCTCTAGAATAGGCACCCATGACCAGGAGTAGCTGGCCAATATAAAACACACCCATTTGTGTGGTTTTTGGTTTGTTTGTTTTATCCTTTTGGATTTTGTTTGTTTTGATACAGGGGAAGGGAGGGAGGGAGGGAAGGAGGGAGAGAGAGAGAGAGAGAGAGAGAGAGAGAGAGAGAGAGAGAGAGAGAGAGAGAGAGAGAGAGAGAGAGAGAGAGAGAAATAGAGAGAGAGAGAGAATATGAACAAAATCGGGCGGGCAAGCAGGTAGGGATCTGGGGAGAAGGGGAAGAATATAATCTGAATATATGAAAAAATTTAAAAGCCAATAAATACAAACTAAATTGGTACATGTAAAAAGATACACTCAATATATGGCTATTTATTATGTACAAAAATGCTTGATTTCTCTAAGTTAATTTTGTTTCTGACAACTATTGATTATCTGCAAGTATAGCTTCTTTATCATTTTTTTCTTGTAGAACTGTTCTCAAGTTAAGTAGCTATAGATAACAGAAGTGATGAGATAGAGCATCCACATCTGTTCCTGATGTTAAAAGGGTTAAAGTCCATTTAGGCTCAATGTAAGACACACGCACACATGCATGCATGCACTCAGGTGGGGGGGGGAGGGAGGGAGGAAAGAGGAGAGAGGGGAGAGAGATGCATTCATACATACACATTCATACATCCATACACATTCATACACATTCATACATACATACATATACATCTGCCACGTCCCAATTTGCTTGGTATTTTTGCACTGTAGTTGTTTATGAAGTTGGCACTTGTTCTTTTTTTTTTAATTTCCCCCTTAATTATTGCTGGAATCATAATTATCATCCTAAAATAGCTTTCGATGGCTTCTGGAACACCTTGCATAAGAAATGAGTTCATTATTTCTTGAAAAATTGGTAGAATTCACCTAAAGATAGAGGCCTTGGATTTTTCTGAGGGTACAGAGAAATTTTATTGAATTTTTCTAAGGCTTCTAAGTATCCACTTATGCATTTTGTTATCTTGCTTGCTATTAATCCATTTCTTCTTATTATTAGTTCATGGTTTTCATAATATTTAATTAAACTCAAAATCTTTGTGTTATCTATTGTTATTTGGTCCCATCTAGTTTACACAGAAGAGAGGCAGCATGGTGAATTGGGTGACAGTGGTAGTTAACTGTTCTGGATAGCTTTGCCTTTTCGTTCATAAAATTAAAATTAAATGAGGTAGGAATACAGAGAACAAAACCCTATTATAATTTGCCTTTCTTATCACTATTCAAGAGGGAAAAAACCCAAGTTTAGAACACTTTAAAGCTAAATCTAGTTCAAAGTCAAATGTGTATGTAGGAGCTGAATATTAGCTATAACCTCACCCAGAGCAGAGGTACTCACTGCAGGGCTGCTCACTGCACAAATGGTATTTACCCTGCTACTGAATACACAGCTATGCTTATTTGGTTTTCTCAGAGCTGTGTTTACATGCACAGACCCACTCTGCACTTTGAAATAAGATCTTAGTATGGTGCTTACACTGGAAAATATGAAAAAATACTCGATTACTAAGCTATTAGTGTTATAATGGCCCTAATAGCTCCTTGAACATCTCCTTCACATCTCCAGGCAAAGGCAATCGCTTTAAGCCTAGATAACCCAATTTCCCATCCATAACTCTACCCCGGGGATGTGGGAGGAAGGAAGTGAAGAGAGATATGAAGTGGAATGGTATCTTTCAGATGGATTGCACCCACCTACATCTCATCCCCATCTTTGCCCATGGGTATTAGATGGGAGAGAATTCTTTCACTAATGCACTTGGGATAAAGCCTCTCTAAAATTCATGAGAAAGAACAAAGGAAACCGAAATGAGCTGCAAGAATCCTTTTATATATGGGAACACAATTTCTATCTCTTATACTAAATAAAAATACTTCCATCTTTCTTTGCTATCAATGATCTCCTTTCAGTAATAAAATTCTCTCTGAATAGTGATGTGTGTATTCAAGCAGATAATCAGAAAAACGAAGTTTTTGTAAATGTCTAGGCTAGCTTTTCACTCCCATGATTGTATTAAAATTTTAGTCACTGAAACTTTATTTACTCAATTATTGTTTTAAATAAACATAATTATATGTGGCTATACTATGTGGCTCAGGATAGCTTTGAACTTGCCACGTGTCCCAGTCTGGACTTGAACTCACAGTGACCTAAGTACTGAGATTATATATCCAGCTCAATAAAGCTGTTTTAAGTGACTGTGGTGGGGGATGTGTGTTAAATTATCCTATTACTTGATTGATGGCTAGATGTACATGACCCAAGATGATATCCTAGGTCTCACTGCTCTTCAAATGGCCCACTACAATTCATTTGGCCTCTTTCGCTAACCATTGCATGGTAGCCTGTTATAGAGCAGACGCCCTGTGCCTTCTCTTACAATTGTCACCATTAGGCTCCTCCTTGCATAACTTAGTCAGCACAGCCCTGCTTATAACAGGCTTTCAAAACTTTATCCCATCTCTGCCTCTGGAGGTTTTCATGGTTTTCAGATATAGATCAAGGTTCTTGGAAATAAAGCTTGGGTGTGACCTCCATGTATAATTGTTCCTTTCTCGCTGGCCTGAGAGCACTTTATCTTGTGTGTTTCTGAGTTGAACCCAACCCAATTGAACTGGCCTTTTCTTAGAGAAAAGCAGTGTGCATGCTCTCCATAAATGCTCTCTTGTCACCAAGCAGTAGCCAAAGCATACACAGTTACTTGTGAAGTCAATTTACATTCAAATTGGAAAGTGCAATTCAAAATTACCTGCTAGCACTTCATTGCTTCGAAAGTATAGTGCATGTCCTCAGTTAGAGACAATGAGACGGTGTTCTAGACTCTATGAACAGGGTGACACAAAAGACAAAAACCTGATTTCCCAAGCAAAAGAACAAGGTGAGAACAGTCTGATTTCTCTCCGGTCCTAAATGACTGCCCACCTACATGCCAAACACTGTCCTTGGAGGATTCATTGATAAGAGGCTTTCTATGTTCTGAAGAGATCCAAGCCTACTGGGGTAAGCAGGTTGACTTCAGCCTGTCCTGCAGCTTAGAATCCCTGCCCCCATGCCATGGTAATAACAAGCACTAGCACCCCCCCCCCACCTTAGCTGAACACACTGAAATATTGTAAGTCTCTGATGTGTGTAAGCAGCTGCTATGCAACTTAGTCTGACCTTACACCTGCTTCTGCACAGTGAAGAAATGGAGGGAAAATGCCACTAGTAGAAGTCACAGAGGTCACTGTAGTGTGTAGCATTAGATCTCAGAAGACAGATAAACAACTTCTCACTACCTTCACTCTCCCTTCCATGTCCCCAGCACCTCTAGAAGTGCTTCCTGATGGATTTCCAGTTCTACTCTGCTAGCCCCAGCATTCTCAGTGCAGCCATTGAACACTGTTTAGAATGTAAGGCCAGGCCACCCTTTGCTCAGTTTACTGGTCACTGCTTATGGAGCCCACAAGCCCAGTGTGCTAAGTCCTCTTGCTGGTCAGTTCTCCTTTGCTATGCACCACATTGTTCACTGTCCCACCTCTACCTGCAGGCATGCAGGTCAAGCATGCCTAGCAGTGGGCTTTGTCCAGATATTCCCCTGCCTGCAGAGGTCTTTCTCTAGAGAGCCAAATGGCTTACTTATTCACCCCAGCCCCTCAGCTTGCTTGTGAATGGAGACACCAACCTCTTCCCTGAGTCATCTCCTCTCCCACTTCTCTTTTACTTAGAACTGGCCATCTCACACACCAAGCTACTAGCCCTCCCTCCCTCCCTCCATAAGGATGTTTGTTTGTCTTAATTGAAAAAAAGCTAAGTAAGGGCAGATAGTCTTGCCTAGGAGCAATGTCCTACAAATTAGAACTGTCTGGAGTACTCACTAGCTACTTGTTAAGTGAGGTGGATACCACCAATGTTCTTTCATAAACACAGTGTTGCTTTACATATTAGTAAAATATTTCAAATTCAAGCTACTACCTACTATAAGAGAGACATTTTCTTCAAAATATGAAAAATTTGCAAAGGACATGAAACGATATGAAAAAAAGCACAGGGCCTCAGTGCCCCTTGCCTGGCTAGGTCATGTGGCCTATGATCTGCATTTGGCCAACAGAGCTAGGACTCAGCAGGGCTGAGGGTTGGGTGACATCATCACTTGCCATCCATGAAAGGCCTTTTTGAAAAACAAATTATAAATGGGTAGATTATGATTGATGAAGCCAGCATTAGGGTAATACTATCAGAAAGACTTTCTATTTCTGTCCTTTGTCAAGAGGTCAGATGCTAACCAAGTTACAACCAAACACAAAGCTTTATCAATGCTTCATGAGGAAGTTGGTTGTGATTATCCTACGCTGTATATAGATAAATTAAGCCAGTGCTTGCTCACTGTGCAAACAAAGCATTTAGAATTCACTGAGATGTCTACAAAAAGTGATGACATTATATTCCAGGTTTTCTTCTAATGAGACCAAATTTCAAATTCTACAATTCATCAGTAAGAGAATTTTGTCACTGTGTTCGTATCTTGATCATTGTGTCACAGCATATAAGCAGCTGTATGCATCAGTGCCCACAACACCAACCACAGCATCAAGTGAGCACCAGGACAGGCCAAAGAACCGGGGCAGGGGTGGCCATGACCAAAGAGCAGAATGTCAGGTATGGACTATATGACTTGTGCAATCTCCACAGACAAGTGATAACACATCAGTGTTCAAAGTTAGAACACGATCTGTGGGCAATCGTGTCAGACACCTGTTTAGCTCCACATGCTGTGGTGAAGCACACATTTAAAAACCAGTGATGCCTTCCTTTTCATGTAATTATTTTTCTCTTCATTACTTTGAATTTTGTAATGACAGCTTGAAAGGAAAAGGAGGGGGGAATGTTCACAGATATAGAATACTAATCCAGAGAGAGAGAGGAAGGACTTTTGCCACAGTGAATGCTATTTCTCTGGGATATATGCCATTCTCATTTTCTCACTTTGTACATGAGGCTTATTAAAAAGAACTCATGTGAATAACTGGAGATAATCCTGGTGTGCTTTACAAATAGAGCAAAAAGCTCCTGTACACAGACACAAAGACAATGATAAACCTTCTTCAGAGGAACTAAAGCCTATAGAAACTACCCAGTAAGAACACAGAAAATCTAACAAAACACTGAATGAATGGTAGTTGTCATCACAGAATTTAGAGAAGATGTAAATCCTTCCACTTTTCACTGTATGGGCTCTTTAAACTATAAAAATACATACCAAATAAATGTATCTTTGGGAAAACTTAGAAGCTTGCAGCCAGCTGGTGATGTTGAGTGCTAACTCTGTTTGCCAGGTTTCTACAGATCAGCATGATCACTCTGCATCAGCAGGTGGGTAACCGAGCCAGAGCAGAGAATCTGTGCTGTGGAGGCAGGCTTTAAGGATGGAGAAATGTAGGAGAGTGACCCTGAGAATGGCAGCTCAGTGTGGGTGTAGCCACACTTGGTGACATGTCCCTTTACATCTTTGCTTCTTAGGAATTCCCAGAGTCGGTACTAACACAGAAGCAAAACTGGTTGCTCAGACCTGCCACAGACCTATCACCCAGCTGATGTACAAGAGAGGTCTTCCTTTAAGTCTCTAAAGTTGCTTCAAGGAAGACCAGAGGGGGAGACCTCTGAAGCTATCTACTGCATGCTGGATCTTTATGCAAACTGCCTATTTATCCTGGCATGGCTCCTGATTGGCAGACAGCAGAGACTGGGGGCAATAGAAGGTCCCCAAATATCCACCATACCGCAAAAGATTAGTTTACAAGTCTTCCTAGACTAGTAAGATGACAGGAATTTGGTTTAGAATTGAGGAGGAGACCTAGGCAGGAGTGCCTCAGTTGGTAAAGTGTTTGCCTGAGTTAGATCCTTTAGACTCCAAATGAAAATTGCCAGCGACACAGTAGGGTTGTTCAGGGCACCTGTGCCCATAAATAGCTGCAGATTCGAAGGGCACAAGGCTTATGTTACTGACCCTGGGTGAGTGGAGCATTCATCCTGGTAGACATGTTATGCTAATTTGGGTTAGTTCTTATCAATCTAGAAAGCTCACTGACTTGTAAATGTGGAAGAAGGTTTAAAGACTATTCTCAAGGGGAGGGAGGGAAGGAATCCAAGTGGAAATACATCTTAGAAAAACAACCATAACAATCTCAAGTAATCCCATTTACAGGAAATCTAGAAGTGTCCCAGTGTGGCAAATTCACTGAGTTGGATGCATTGCTACCTAACACACTAAATGACTCACTGCATATTTTTCTACAGATTCAATTAAGGATCTATCATCTTACTTGATTAGTTTCTACAAATTGTAATTACCTGGTGGTTTCTTGCCCAGATAATTATTAGGTTTTACTAGGCCCCAAGCCCTTAGGCAGGATATTGCTTGCCTTGGCAATTTGTCTTCAAAAGCAGGACCCACCTTTCTATTCATTAAACATATTTGAAAGAAGATTCCTAATTTGGGGAGCAGATAAATTACTCCAATGAAGAATAGTTAAGGTTATATCAATAATGTCGCTACATATTATCTTTTTAAAATATATAAAAATGTTTTAGCATCTAATAAACATACAAAGAGGTATTCAATGTCATTATATTGGAGAACTTAAAATCATAAAAATATTTTACTTCATGTCCAGTAAAATGACTGTAATCAAAAACAACAACAGAAGGTCATGTGTGGGTGAAGACACAAGGGACATGAGCCTTAGCACTCTGTGAGTCGGGACAAAAGATGACACAGTCACTATGGAAGACATTTCAGTAGTTTTCTAAAATGTTAAGTAGAATTTACTCTGTGTGCAAGCCCATTTCTAGGTATCTACTGTAAAGAAATAAAAGCCTGTCCTCTACTGGAAACTTGTATGATAGAAAAACGATATTACGTCAGTGTTCATAGCAGCCTTACTAATACCGCCAGGCCCTGGAAACAATGCCAGTGCTCACGGACTGCCATGTGGACTAATAACACTGACTGGCATCACTTATAATGTGACATCACTGCACACACAGGGCACAGCAGGGACATGAGCAGGATGGCTCTCACAGACTGTGATAGGAAAGCCAAATGCTAAGAAGGCAATTGTAAGGGGATAAAAGCTGACCATGGATGCCTATGCAGTTGAGTAAGAGAGGTTCTGGAGTGAGCCATACTCCCCAGCAGGCCACGTTGTTCAGGAGCAAGAAGCTATTTGTGTGGGTTGGGGGCTCAGGAGATTATTTTGTCTTTATTTTTTAAGAAATACTTTTAAGTTATTGTGGATATTTTTTACTATTTTCTTCAAATTTCAGGCCCCAGTATTTCATTAGATTATTTTATATTTACTTATTTACACATGTGTATGTATGTGCATACATGTGCCCATGATTCACCAAGTGTGTGAATAGACAGAAGACAAGTTGTGTGGGTTGTTTGTCTCTTTTCATCTTGTGGGTTCTGAAGTGCACACTCGAGCTGTCTGGCTGCAGCCTTCTGCCTGCTGAGCCCTGGCTTCATTACACAAACTCTTTCCAGCCTGAGCTGCTTGTAATGTTCTTAACACTGTTCAAAACAAAGAAGTTTTAATGATATCTGACCATTAGTACTTGTATTCTGGTTTTTGTTTTTATTTGGGGTTTTTGGTTTTTTTAGACAGGGTTTCACTGTGTAGTGCTGGTTGTTCTGGAACGCACTCTGTAGACCAGGCTGGACTCAAACACACAGAAATCTGACCACCTCTGCCTCCTGAGTGCTGGGATTAAAGGGGTGGACTGTATCATATGTAGGTACCTTTGCCTTATCTACACCCACAAGGACTGCTTCTTACATCTTTTCTAGACAGTTTATAGCTGTGGGCTTTATATTCAGGTTGATGCTCCGTTTGTGCTAATATTCTGTATCAAGTGAGGTGAGGCTGCTTTTGCATATAAGGACCTAACATTTCTAGCATCTACTTTTCCAGCACTGTTTTGTAAAATGCAAGTTTTTTTTTCCTGCAAGCCCTGTTTCACTATATTTCTGTGGTCAAATATATCAGTAAACTGAGAAGAATGAGCTGTGGGCAGAGGACCATAGGAACAGGCAAGGCAGTGAGGACCAGTCTTTACAGTGGATTAAATGCCCCAGTGCAATCTGACTGACCATCCAGTTCACTGCTTTCTATGTGTGGGTTTGGAAGCTTCAGTGCAGATGCGCTTATAGCAGCCACCCTTCCTCCTGTAGCATCATGCACAGGCTTTCTCTACATTTTGCAACAATAAATTTACTACACCAGTTCATTGCTCTGTTTCTCTCTGCAATCTGTTGATGATGATCCAAGACAAAGACTTCTGAAAACTGAAGGAGGTTCCCATACACTGGCTTTCTGTCTACTGCCTTCTTTCCATTTTATGAAGTTTGACCAAATCATTGCAATGAAAAGGCATTCTTGGATAGGTGACTACTTTTCTGAATGCTAAACCTAGATGTCTATGCTTTTCACAACCTACCACAGTCAATGAGCCCTTCTAACAAGACATCAGGCCAGTAGGGTGATGGTACAATGGAGGTCACTTTCCTGTCTTTAATGGTTAGGCCTTTTTCTTCTTGCAGGAGAATGCTCACTTTTACTAACCTGTCTACTCAAAGTTTTACTTTTAAAAATGTTTAACTAAGAATACAAACCCCTTTTCTGAAGTACCTTTTCAGCTCAGGAACTGTGTGGCACAGAGAAAGACAGGTTGCCAGTAGGAAATATGGCTTTGTCTGGAACATGGAAACAGCAATGGCCTCTAGTGAGCTGTGTCTACAATGTCACATGTCAAGAGTACCATATGCATTTCCTAGTACGGAGTCAGTTTACTTTTGTGCAAACACTGCTGCTTTTGGTAAAGTGAAATTCAGTAGATTACAGGTAACCAATCTCTTTCCCTTAGCCCATGTTAAGTGACATTCAGTAGATTACAGGTAACCAATCCCTTTCCCTTAGTCCATGTTAAGCCAGTGTGCTTGCTGTCCTTATCAGTGAATGACTTGCATCAAACAAAACAAAACAAAACAAAACAAAACAAAACTCCTAGCAATGAAAAGGGAAATGAGTAATACAATCACTAGCTTAGAAGCAGAGCTGTGATAATCTCAGCACCTCAGAAAGGGAGGGTGGAAGAGGTGACACAGAGGTGGTGGGAGAGGTGACACAGAGGTGGTGATATTTTGGCTATAGTGAGACCAGTGAGTTACTTTTTCTTTTTCTGTTCTTGAATCTTGGCTCTGCCATTGCCTGCTCCATTGGCCTAAATCAGTTAGTAAACACTGTTGGTCTGCATGTTTCCTGTCTGCAATGGAGACACTTTATAAAGGTTCAAAAGAAAAATCAAATCAGGTGCACTGTCTGACACAGCAAGGGCACTTACTGTTAATGCCACACGAGAACTGCTGCTCCTTAGCAAGTATAGCAAAGACTCTGTCCCAACAACTTCTGGCTCCTTTTCTGGACTCATTGGTTTTGGGTTATTTAGACTAAACCAGCCTGCACATGCTTATAGAACTAAAACTTCATTCATTCACTCAGTAAGTGGTTACCATCTAACTGAATGGTGCAATGACATTGTAGAATTATGTGACATGCACAAGTTGAGAAGTATACGCTGCTTAGGTATAAACTTAAATACACATCTACTGTTCAAGGAGAAGTGGGGGAATATGCACAAAACTTATAGAATGCACAACTTCTGTTCAAAAATCAGATAATAAAATAAATAAAAGCACCATATCACATGACGGTCTAAAGCAGGGTCTCACTACATAGCCTTTGCCACCTTGGAACTCACAGGAATTGGCCTGCCTCTGCCTGCAAGGATTAAAAGGCATGTTACCATGCCCAGCCCTAATGTGATGCTTTTAGGTGTAGGATTATTAAAATAGCAATGACCCCTAAAAATGAAGTATATCAAAAGACTGCATATTTCCTAAAGACAGAAAATACAGCTGTAAGATAAGACAGTTGTTAATAAGAGTGAGATATAAGGCAGAGTATGGGAAGGGCACAGAGCTGCACCTTAGGACTGTGCATGTGAAATGTCTACAGCAGGCAGAAAGGCTAGAAGGCAGAGGGTTAGAAACACAGTGGAGGCAAGGAGTAGGTTAATTTACTGGGCTGGCTGGGTTGGGTGGGAAGCTGGGAAAACAGGATGAAATACTTATAGTTTGGGGGGGGGGGGTTCTTTATGGAGTGACAGAATGCTACCAAATTGACTGTGGTGAGGGTTAAACAGGTCTGAACAGGCCAAAACCCACTGGTGTTAAACTGCTCAATGTATGAATTATATAATATGCCAATTATGTATCAGTAATACTCTTCCCCAAAAGGGGACTGCACAAGACATGATTTCTATTGTGCTGTGTAGAAATTATGTGGGTTGTGGCTCAAAATCAATTGCCAAAATGAGGAAACATGTATGAGACAGGTGAAGAGACTCAGGAGAGAGCAGACGGGGCTAAAGATGTGCTTGTTAAGTCTTGGTCTTCACTGTCACAACTCTTAAGATTATTAGTACACTACAGCATGCTTCTTCTCCCATAATAACCACACCAAGATGAAAATATCATTAACTGGGGAGAATATATCTAAAATCCCCTCACGCAGACATTATTTAGCTATGCATGTGAACACCGGGACTCTGTCATGTGTCTTTTTGAAATGCTGTAAGATGGTGCTTTCTTCCAGGGTAGGGACATTACGACATGAGGCGCATGTTTCACAGCACAAACTTCCCATGTATAAAAACACTCTAAGCTTTCTCCTCACTTGACTATTTCCATGAGTGAGAAAAGTACGGAGGTGCACCTGTTACAGTAGGTAAGAATAAGGAAAGGACATTTATTTCAAACCGTTCAGAATGTGAGACATTAGTCAGCACATGCTTGTCCAGTTGTCTCCTCCCGTAGCAACACAGAGAGCTGGAATATCACCCCATCAACCCTCCTCAAAGAATCTGCTCTACAACAAAGGATTCCAGAAGAGTACAGCAGAATTCTGTCACCACTTCTTAGGTTTTAACCTTGTATTTACAGGTGTTAAAGATGCTTGGCAACAGATAAAAACAAACAAACAAGACAAACAAACAAACAAGACAAACAAACACACATACACACACACACACACACACACACACACAAGAGATGTAAACTTCTTCACTCCTGTTCTAATAGAAACCAATTTTCTTACCATCCTGTTGATCCGCACAAAGTCTTCTGGCTTCTTGGCCCAGGGGGGAAGGTCCACATCATTAACCACCACTTCATCCTCCCTCACACCCAGATGGTACCCATTGCTGTTGACAAACATCTCTGGTAAGTAGTAGAACTCTGGAATTAGTTCCTGCATAGAAAAAAGATGATTAGCAAGTTGGTAAAATCAGTTGAGCAAAATGATTAACTTTTTCCAACGATAATAGGAGACAAATCTATGACTTAATTTTAGCCCTTATATTCTACATTTAAAAACAATTAGGAGTCCAAGGAAAGATGCCGAGAAAGGGAGAATTCCAGTTAAGTTATATATGTGAAATGAAAGAAGAGAGAGAGAGAAGGGGCTGAGTGAAAAGCTTTAAGGTGAGCAAACACACTACTGTCAGCCACAGTAGTTAGTACTATAGTCCAGGCACAGAAGGAAGGGTGGCCACAGTAGCACTGTAGTCAGGCACAGAAGGAAGAGAGGCCCCAAGCTGCCCATTCCCAACAACAAAGCCCAGGTAAGGGGCTGCAGTTCAGCACTCAGCCTGAGCTGGGATGGGAGCCAGCCATATGAAGTTGTGCTACCCCGGCCTAGAGGATAGCCCTGCGGCAGGACCATGCCTTCTTTTCTTCATCCAGCCTAGCAGGATGTGCTCGTGAAGCGCACTCTTACCTGCACTGCTGGAAGGAGCAGTGAGAGTTTGAAATCTGAAGGAACTGCTCACTTTTCCAACAGTGGCGACATTCACTAGACAGAGGTGTTTTAAAACAGGTATCATGAAAGGTCTGACTTTGAACAGCTAATTGGCAAGGCCACAGAGGATTTAAAACACTAGAGTAATTGTAATAGAGTTGTCTGGACAAGAGACTGGGGGAAGTTTAGTGATGGAGAAGGAGGGATAAAACCACAGAAGTCTAGGGAGAAGTAGCTGATACAAGCAGATAAAGTTTGAAGTTTTATGTCTGTTCACTGCTTTACAATATCATTTGAATTAGCCAATTTTAATGAAAGGTAGTATGCAAATGTAGGTACTGGTATCCTCTCCTTATATGTATACTAATATTATTTAACATTTGTTTATTTTAATAATATAAATACACAGAGAGCATCACCACTGAGATCTAGCTGGTTTTGTGCAATGACATCTTTCTTGTCCCAGACTTGGAATCAAGGGGCCACTCAATCTTAAAGATGAAGGTCTTATGAGGTCTTACTGTATCCTGTCATGATTCTAAGTACCCTCAGTGTTGACAAACACTTCATGGGGTGAAAGTCTTAGCAACCCATTTTATAGATGTGAAAATAGGTATCAAGAAGGTGAAAATTTGCCCAGCCAAGCTCCCCAGGTGTCCTGTAGCATGGCGTTGAGCTATCCTGGCTGAGCCTGTATTCTGACTGCATACTGTGAAGGAACTGCTTTAAATCTGTAAACTTGGGGGTGGCCTTTTACATAGGAATTACTGAAACAAAAACAGAGTTAAAGACGTACTGTAGTAATAAAGGCTTAAAAATGTGAGGTACTGAGCTGGGACCAGGGAGCAGACTGAGCTGGGAGGTGGGGGTGGGGTGTTACTGTGTGTGGGAAGTGTGTCTACAGATTCCTGAGAAGGCAGGAGACAAGCTCCCTGGGTGATGCAGTGGAGGGAAGGTTAACACGGCTGCAGCCTCAAGTCCCTTCAAAGGAACTCATGTCCAAGGAACTTTCTAGGCAGAATGCTTAAAGTGACCAGGGATGTATGGACAAGATGCTGTGAAGGATAAGGACAAACCTGTTCTGGCTTGAGATAGGGTTTTTAGAAACACAGAGGTCTACATTAAGATGGCAAAACATTCTCAAAATAATATACAGGCTCAAGTTGAGGGTCAGTTCCAGAGTAACCAACCAAATGTAGCCACAGGGTGAAGCTTTGTCAAGGCCATGGAAGGTCTCCTGGGAGCTCTGTGAAGAATACTGACGGTGGTTGCAGATCTGTACAGCTACACAGTGAGGTCTATGGATCTTCTAGGTACTGCCTTCTGTCTCAAAAGACTTGGGTAAGTGTTTTTTTTCCTAATACTGAACTACGATTAAACATATAGAGTGGATGCTGGACCAACAAGCAAAGGGGCCTTGGCCCCTCTTCCTACAAGCAAGCAGGCAGAAAAGCATTCGACTGCAAGGAGAGGCAATAAATGAGAAAGACTGACTCATAGGGCAAAGCCAAGGCCCCAGAGGATTGAGAGAGTCACTGAGCACAGAGCGGTGAGCCTCAGACAGACAGCAGCTGAGCAGCCCATGCAGGCTTTGGTCTCCTTTCTACCTGCTTGTGTGAGGGCTTTTGAAAATCTCCTGGTGTCTGGGGAACTCCTTTCCAAAACAAGCTGCTTTGAGCAGTTAGGGAGCCAACCAAAAGCAGGGCACAGCTGCTCGGCTTCCATACAGACACGCTAGACAAAGCTCACCAGCAAGGGTAACTGGGCTGCTCACTGCTGCTAAACAGCATCTATTTAAGGAAAAATCCAAGGAGTTTAAATTTGCTAAATGAAAGGCAGTACAGAAAGACAAAGAATATTATTAAAGAAATGGCAAAGTGGATATTATAACAGGCATTTTGTGTCTGCAAATGTGATTTCTAGTTTATTTTTAACAGCTATACTAAAACCCCATGGTACACTTAATAATAGTATATGCGTTCTGTCAAAAATAGGAAAATATCCTCAAACACAATTTCTAATTTATAAGCTTATGACAAGTTCAAGCTGCTGAGAAATTGAACTGGAAAGTATGTCTTAGGATGATAGAAAGCCACTATTAACACTATCATAATTGTGTACCTATTGCATCAAACCTGACATTTCAGTTTAATATATTTTGCTGAGAGCTGTACCATTTTATGGCTTCCTGGTAAAATCAAATCTAACCCAGACGTTTTCACTTTCCTAATATAATTCACTGTGAGGTTTTAAAGCTGCCAGTGCTTTTCTATCCTTTTCCCAAAAGATTGATGCCCGGGCATCTGCTAATTCCACGAGAGCTCATAATGGGTCACTGAGGCAGTGTGAGCGCCTCCATTAACTGCATTAATTTACACTATGTCACCTTAATGACACTGTGTCACAGCCACCTTTTCTAACATCTACACAGCCATTCAGAAACTAACGTAACAAGTTTGGAGGGTATTAAGGAAAATTAGTGAAAGAACATCTCTAAGCAGAATATCTCTGCTAGCAGGGCATGGCTGAAGGAAAGAAATTTAAAATCAAAATACAATTTGACTCCACTCCTGGGGCCTCTCCTCAGAAGTCACTTGGGCAGCTCTCCTTCCTACCCAGCTTGGGTTCATTAGCACAGGAAGACACTGACATTAATGGAGGGAGACAGAATAAACCCATCTAGCACATTCTCAGTCTTTCCTGCAAGGCTGTCTAAGTTAGCAGACAGTGCAGAGAGAGTTTTCTTCTTTGGAAACAAAACCACATTTCCCTAAAAACAAATCAGCTGCTACATACAGAGTAGAGACAAGAAATAAAAATTGATGCTCCATCAGTTAGTGGGATTATTATTCTTAGTAACTCACTCTTCTCTGCTAAGCCAGCCATTATTTTAGAGTGAAAAATGCCTTAATCAATGTATGGAATCAACTTTAAAAAGTTTCAACTCACCATTAATTATTTTTAAAGACTCCATATATTCTAACATTTTGTCGTAAGACCCACATTTTGGTAATGTAACAGAAACATTAGGACATATGTGTACATATGTGATTGGTAACATACATACACACAGACACACACACAGACACACACACACACACACCCCCACAAACTTAGGTGTGCACACACACGTGGAATAGATGCCATATTGCTTGATATTTCTTTCTTTTTCTTTTTGATTTTTTGAGATGGGGTTTCTATGTGTAGCCATAGCTGTCTTGGAATTTACTCTAAAGATCAATCTGGCCTCAAACTCAAGAGATCTGCCTGCCTCTGTTTCCCGAGTGCTGGGATTAAAGGCACTGTCCAGTATGCCTGGCTTCTGTCTGCAATTTCAAAGATTGTTTTCGACCATTCAGAAGGCACAAGACCAAACCCCAAAAGAGGCAAACAACATGTGTGATGTCACCTCTTGGTCAATAAGTGCAGCAACGTGCTGTGCGGCTGTGGAAAGCAGGGAAACTTGGAGGCAGGGCTGCTCCCTCCTGGGTGGGGAACTCAGAGGCAGTGCTGCCGGCTCCTGGGTACACTGTCTAGAGCAGCAGCAGCCACACTACTCCTTCCGACAGGATAACTTGTGGGTGGGGAAGGAACAGCATAACATATGGCTTTATGGAGGGAACTGTCATCACTGGGGATGATGGTTTGATAATATGTTTAAAAATTAAACACACAGATGGCCTTGAGCCACTAGCCCCATTATTAAGAGTCACCCTTTGCAAATACATACAGGGTACACAGAGCTCCATTCCAGGATGCTCTCTTCAGCTTTGACCTCCACAAACTGTAAGAGAAGACACTCCAGGACTCAGAAGTACATTTCTCTGTGTGTGTGAACATGCAGGCCTCCTGAAGAGAGAGACCCCGGAATATAAACACACAGTATGCAAGGGAAAGGGTGCTGCTCAGGTAGAACTGACAAAGCAGTCTACATGTCAAGGCAGCGGAATGCACTGCTTATAAACCAATTAAGTGTGTGGCAGAGAATGGGGGCTGGGGTCCAGAATGGCTGCAGGAAGTGGGGTAGGCTATATAGTGACTGAAATGCAACTTGCTGAGGTGTCTGGTAGTTAAAGTGCTGACCCAGTTCTCAGGATGAAAAGGAAATTGAGAAGTGTGTTTATATCAATAAATTACAAATGCTTGTCTTCATACACGTGGGGGCATGTGAGGGTAGATCTCTGAGTTAAGTAAAATGCTAATTCTTTGTTGTTATGATGCGAGGAATAGGGAGGATGCATTTTCACTTGAAATTGTTTGATAAAATAAGGAAACAGCTCTGGCTTAAGATGGTAGTCTTCACTTATATAAAAGAATATTTAACTTCCATGCAAGTGGCTCATCGGGTGATTTTGTAAACAGGAGGTTGAGATATTGCGCCCATGGAGTGCCTTCCAGCTCCCAGTTTTTGTCTTGTTCTCCAGGTATGTTTAACAAGAGTGGGCCTCCCTGATTTCCTCAGCAGTCAGTGTGAATGATTGCCTATAAATAGTTTAGATTAATTTTTTTAGAGAAGTTAAGGCTGTTAGGTGGGCGTGGCTACCACATATAATTCAGCAGGGCTTCAGGTGAAACCTTGCTTTTTCTAAATGTAAATACTCTGCATAAATTAAGACTGGCTCTCATACACTGTAATAGCAACAAATAAAATGTGGATTGCTACATTCTGCTTCCACTTCCTTTGTGATTTGCTGTATAAGAGAAGGGAATACAGAGCTTAGATGCGCTCAAACATCCTTTTCCGTCTACCTACATTGTATTGCTCTGTATACAAGTTTTGGGCAGCCACAGATATGCAAATCAAACAGCTGAGTTTAACTGGCTCCTTTCTGAAGGACTAAGCCCTAAACTCAGTGACACCTGACAGTCTTACACTAAGTGGCAGTGGAAGGGAAAAGCTCTATATGGAAAAAGGGCTTAAAATGAGAAACTTTACCCATGCAATAATTGATCATGTGATCTTACTATCAGAAAGGAAGAGAAAAGAGAAAGCAGGCTTTCCTTATGCATCAATTAAGACCATGCAATCCTTTTCATTTTCTTAAAGAGAAAACCCATATAAACAATGAACAAATGTTTGTATTTAGTAATAGTGAAGATGTACCAACTGTAAGGCTGCTCTGCTTTCTGTGTGAGCAGTGTGTGTGCTGGTTTAATCTAATATGTATTGTTGCACAGTATCCCCAGGCAGTCAAGTAAAGGGTAAGGCTGTACAGAAAACCTGCATTTTAAATGGGTCTTGTCATTAATGCTTTATTAATTGCCCCAGGCTACATGAACCCAAAGCTGGGCCAGACATAACTCTATGGCGCATTAAGGTCAGATTCAGCTCCCACTGTGTTTTATGCAATGGGCCAATATTGAGTGAACAGCAGGGAAGGTATGTTATGGGATTCTTCTCTCCATCTCCAGCTTATGTCATCTGCAATAGATAGGGATTTTTGAAATAATGGAAACACCTTAATGAACACTAAAAGTCCTGAGTTACTTTTTGATGGCTCTTAATTGAAGTTACTGGTTATTAAGAAAGTTTCCAGTGCTGGGTGTGGAGTACCTCCTTACTAGTTATTGGTTAGGGAAAGCCTCGATGCCCCTAAAACAGTGCTTTGTCTTCCTCTTAGTTGAACACTAGAACTAGATGATAAGATCAAATTGCTAGAGGCACCATGCACCTTGACTGTATGCTATAGAGAAATCAAGTGGCAACTGGGCTGAAAGCCTCCTCCAGCTAGCTTTCAAAGTGCTAGAAGATGCTATATGGGCTGCTGCGGAAGGAATCTGGCTGTGATCCCTACAAGTTACAATGCCAACCGCATCCATTGTAAGGTCCGGCTTGTTTGGGCAATGGTGGTTAGGTCACTACTCTGATTGTGTTTAAGGCCCTCGCTTATTCATGTAATTTTATGGGTGGTTTCAGTCCCACTCTAGCCTGAATAGCTTCCCCTCCAAAAACCCCACAGAACCCTGGTGATTTTTATTAATAAGTTGTAGGCTCTCTGCTGGGCAGGTTCTGAGCTATTCTAACCTACACCTTAGCCACAGCCCCGCTTGTTACTTGCCAAATGAGTCTTGCTCTGTTTGTTCTGCTGCATGTGTGTTCTCTGGATGATTTTCTTTTGGCCATGTGTTCATAGTTCATCCTGCCTCATGGAGACCTCCTTCTCCTACCTCATTCCTTCTCTTCACGGTCCCTGCCTGAGACCCCCTACTCGATCTCAAGTCCTGCCTCCCTTTCTCTCCTGCCCAGTCACAGGCTCTAGGCTTTTATTATCCAATCAGGGATTACTGAGAAGCTTTCTTCACAGCACATTGGTCAATACAATGCCAGTGTCCAGATTGCAAACTGATCTTGGGCCACAGAGCTCAGCATCTGAATGTACAGTGTATGAGACCAACCCCAACACTCACTACAAGAAGGAGTCCATACCTGGTACTGTAAACCTTCCCAAAAGCCCACAGTGAGGAGCTTAACTCTGTTGTTTAGCTAGTGTGTGTCAAACCACCTTCTAAATGCATGTTTGTATCCAAAGACAATTACCACTCCCAGCATTAATCAGAGAAACTTCTCTTTCCAGTAAGCTTTCAGGAGGCAAAGACTCATGGTTGTACAAGGTGCAGATAAAAAGTGAGTTGTGCTCAGCCATAAATAAAGCATTTCTACCCTCCACTAAGGCTCAGAGAACACTGTGGAAGGGGACATAGAAAAACAGGAAGAACCAGAGGAAGGGGGGAAGACTGCAAAATACCACCCTCTTGGTAATTGCAGTCTTGAACTTTCAGAGATAGTCAATGACTACATCATGTTTGCATATGAATGGGCCCATCAACAGCCAGGTTGGAGGAGGGTCCCAGTGAGCCCTACTCCAATTACTGAATCATATCCTATGGGTTCAAGAAAAGAGGGAAAGTAATTTCTTTTCCTTATGTACCCACTGTTGACCACTCCACCAGGCTCCAATGGATATTACCAATATGCCAGTCACGCAGGTGGTCCTGGTTAAGTTAAATTGGTCATACAACAAGAAAAACTACAGATTTTCTTTAAGATTAGATGTAGTATACAATTTTAGTATACTGGAGCAAAGCTGTTTTATATATATATATAACTTTAAAAATAAAATTTTCAACAAGTTTTAGAGTTCTATGACTATAAATGATAAACTGTATACCTTGACATCGGACGTATCTCTCTGACTGGTTCTCCATGACCTTGCAATAGATGAGAAGGTTCGGTCTGGATGGTCAAATTTCCCGTCATTTGCATTGAGGAAGAAGGTTGTGAATGGCTCCTAAATACAGAAAAGAATCAGTCACTGGATCATTTGAAACACAGCTACAGTAATTTCTTTATTAAAACAAACAAACAAAAAACCCAAAAAACAAAATAAAAACAAAGCCCCTAGCATCTCTGAGTCCTCTATTGGAAAAGAAATACAGAGCCCTGGGTAAAGGCCTAGACCGAGGTGTGAGATGTAGGTCTGGGCTGACTGGGCCACTGCAGACCACTGTTCCACAGCCTGGAGTGTCCTCTAGCCTCACAGGCATGTTTTTCATCTGCAAAGTGATGAAGTACCTTACGATCTCTCTGTAAAAGGTTCTCACAGCATTTATAAGGGAAATATCCTTTCTTTCTAGTAGTTCAGCTTGCAGGGCTCTCTAACAGGCCTAACCATTGCAAACAGGGTACTGCACTGCCAGGTCTTGCCCACCCCTCTTCGCTCCACCTTTCTGAACCATTAGATCAAATTCCTAATGCTAGCCACAAAGGTCTATTCCCTTATTTGGCCACCTCCTTATGCCTGACTAAAACTCTAAGGAATAGCTATTGAAACACTGGATAACTTGTCCAAATCAGGACTTACCAACTCACCCTAGCACAGACCTCCCCCTTTTCTCCTTAAAACCACTTCTGGATCAAGGCCTGCTGCTACCTGGACCGCATTCTCCACTATGAAAGTGCCTCTGTCCTTCTCATTAACTCCTGGTGCATAAGGATTCTTCAATACCTAATCCACTGAATAAGAATGGACTAAAGTAAACTTAATTAAGACTGGAAAATTCTAGTACTCTATGACTGGTGCCTTTGATTAGCATTGTTAGCACTGTGTCTATCAATCAGGACATCTTCCATAGCAGGAGCCCTTAGGATAATGCCATCACAACAACTGCTCTGCAGTTTTTAGGTTGAGCAGGAGACATTGCTTTTGACATCATTAAATTTGCCTCCAAAACAGGTAAATAATATTCATTCTCACTAAGGATTCCTTAGGTACCTACAAGTAGAACAAAGGCAGATATGTATTTCCAGTGGCATATTTAACCCTTTACTCTAAAGCTGATGATGGGGAGGATCAATGACAAAACTCATTCCCAAGTTTGATGATGTTAGTCTGTAGGGACTGTCTTAACTGTCTCTTTTCTTTATTATACATCTCCATTTGCTTCTTAATGTGTTAAGACTTCACTTTTGTCCCTTCACATTTCTTTCCTTGCCACTAATCTTAGAGGTGGCCACTGGGCAGCAACCAGAAATATAAACCCTTTTCAGTATCTTCCTGAAATTTAGTATGAATAGGTGTCATCATTTTTATGACTCTGTATAATATGTCATCTTTAATTTTGGATGACAGAAAAGTCAGATGGAAGAGACAAGATCATGAATGATAAACAAAATACAAGAAAATGGGGGACTAATTATAGTACCTGAAAATCACATACATAGGCAGGAAGTCTACTCTATTAAGATTTTAAGTTATGTGAGAGACAAATGGTATCATGAAAATTAGGAATAAAAATTGTCTGAGGTGTCTCTCACTGACTGATTTGCTTTGTAGACTTTTAATTTACTAATAAAAGGCAGATAATAAATGTGGCATATGTGATCATTAAATTACTCAAAATTAGACTATTAAAAACAAAAAATAATAGTGATAAATTGAACAAAATATGCCCAATTAATTTTAAGATTTGATTGCACAATTTACCTATTTTTGGCAAGTTCCTTTATGTAACTCTGTCATGTAACTGCCTCGGTGACTTCATTTTTATAAACTGACAATAATCTTTGGGGGAATTATATGAATTAGCTAAGATTAAATGAAAAAAAAAAAACAAAGAGAAAACTTGATATATCGTACCTGACACAAAGTATCAAATACCCACCAGTCTTGTGTACCCAGACTGCAGTTACCGGCTACCTCCAAGGGCACTGGCCACCTTCCCTGCCATGTAACCACTACAGACCAGCTAATTCCAACCTAGAAACACAGGCTTTCCTTTCTCCTCTCTTTGCCTTTCTTTTCCTTTCCTTTCCTTCATTCCATTTAAAAGCTTAAACCAAACACTAACTGTAAGTAATCACAGCAAAGGGAAGATGCAGATCTGAAGTGATGTGGAACCTTGTAGAGAGGGAAGAAAGCAGGTCCATGCTGTGCTATATCCTGCTGTCTGTCTGGGCTGGCACCCTTCACACTGTCTCCCTGGCAGGTATGTGCCTCCCTTCAGCATGTGAGCTTATTCAGGAAGTGGAGGCACAATTAGCTGAGGCCTGAGATCTATCTTCCTCCTATTTTTTTGGAAAGAATCCAACAGTAATTCTAGACTCAGTCCACATTTCCTATTAATTACCCTGCATGCCTTCTGCGTGCCTCACTTCTGATTAAACATCATCTGCTATCCCCTAAGTGAACATGCTCTTCCCTTATGTGTCAGTATCCAAAACAAACACAGTGAAAAGTTTTATTTAGTTTGGTTTAACAATGATGATCCTAAAAGTACTACTGGCATTTTTACTAGAAACAGGTATTTTTAATGACATATTACAGTTGAGTTTCTAGGTAGAATTTCTAAATAATCTGTACTTATAAAGAAAGTTCTAAATTATAAATAACTCATGTAGAAATTAAATTTTGAATGTTGTCTATTTAGCTCCCTAAGAACCATTGTTACTAAATGTCTAAAGAATTAGCTTGGCACAAAAGGGCTAAAAATACTGTGTTGACCAGGAAACTGGTCATGGAGGGCTGTACTGGTCAGTGAATACTATGTGATTATTCTCGGGTGATGTCTCTAGTCTAGAAAGGACAAAAGTCCGAGCACATTGTGCCTTATGTATTAGTTGTCATAAGAATCCCACGATGGAATGAGGGCTCCTTCAGCACTGGTCTGGCAGCCATTAATGAAACAGTCTTTCTAGAGCCTGGCAAGTCAGACAAGTGATTTCACTGTAGTTTGCATAAAAGAATGTTCTTAATTTAAAGTAATGAGGTACGTAGATAATTATCATTTTTATGCAATTACCATCATTGACATACTACATACATATATTGACTGATAATGAATTTAATGACTTTAGGTCTAAAAGGCTTGAAAGGTAGAGGACAGATACTTATTTTAATATGTATTATATTTTATGAACAGATACTTAGTGACACAAATCATAATGCATTTTCTTCTACATAAAATCCTTAGGATAAGAGTGAAGAAAGCAAGTTTCCCTCTGCCATTAGTTGAATGCTCCTTAAGCGGCTCAACCACAGAACTCCAGTACCTTGCCTCTGACAGCTTGCCATGAAGCATTTGAGCTAAATGAGTCTTCATAAAAGCAACTCCATCCATGTTGTCTGACACAGCAGGCAACAGATGCTATATTGTGCTAGAAGACAGCATATTCTTTGGATTCCAAAACAAGTTAAAAAATATTAAACACTGCATAAATAATTTTTTATTTGTTACATGATCAAAAAGTAACATTTTGGGTATGCCAGGTTTACACTGATGAGACAAATTCCACCTGTTTCTTTCCCTTTCCCGAGGGCACTGGAGTCAAGGGGTTTGCTGTAAGGCTGCAATGCCTTGTGTACAGTAGACAAGGCAGATCACTGTCAGACCCTTACATCATCCTGTGCTCCATCCACTGGAACATCAAGTCAGCCAGAGGACCGCTTGTGCTTTGTGATTGGAGGAAAGATTTAGCTTACTTGGAAGAGAAATATATATACATGTACACAACATACACACACACACATACACACACACACACACACATACATATACATACAGGTGGTTGAGGAGTATTTTTCTTTTAATAAGTTTTGCCAGTCTGCTTGCAGATTTGACTAAATGGTATTCACAGAAAACACACAGCATCATTGTGACTATTTCAAGATGCTCTTACTTAAATCTCAAGACAACACAATTGAAACATTTATTATTATTGTTTTCACACACAGTTCTGGACTTTTTTCCATCTCCAAGAGACCTGAATGAGCCCCACCCCCAACACCTAAGCAGTGGCTCAACAAGGAGGTGGCATGGAGAACTCTGATGAGTATGAAAAGGCCTCTCAAGGTGAAAACTTATAGTTTCAGTGTTTTTGAAAATGTTTGTTTCTGTTTCTGGGGGCTTCTTGTGGACTGTAGGTGGTCTACCCTGATGGTGTGTGGAGGGCAGTTCTTGGCCTGCTTAGGGACAGCCACATTTTATTCTTGGCTCCCACAGCAATCAGCAAGTGGACATTTACAGATGCTCTATTCCCCTCCCCCTCCATTTTAAGTCTATGCTTCCTGTACTGATTTCTGTCTGCTTGCAGTTCATTCATGACTAGGTCATTCCCACTAGTGAGACTGGAATTATGACTGGAAATTTAGTTTTGTGGCCTAATCACTGGTGACCTGAGAAATGAATTGCTCAGTCATTTTTTCTTCTCCATTTTCCTATTTCTGAATATAAATAAATTAAGACCACCTTTTATGGCTGTGCCAATAAGAAATCAGCTATCCTAAATCTTGACTGGTCTGGTCATTTCTGTAGTCTGTTCAGTTTTGTGTCTGGAGCCACAGGATGGATTCCATAAATTCTGTGGGGGAACTCAGAGGGCATCTTCTCTCACCTGACTGTGAAGGGCACTCTGCAGGAGTGCAGAATCTGACTAGTAGGCTTGGCCACTAATTATTAGGGTCTAAAATACAGTTAAGGTTTTTCTTAACTTCAAACTTCATACGCTTAAGCTGACTCTTGGACAGATGAGACTAACGTAAAAACCTTGGTCTAAAAAGGAGATCACATCTTTCTATCTTTCCTTCTGTATGGAGTTAGTTTCTCTTGGGTGAGGTTTGGGTTGGTTTTGTCAATATATTAGCTGATCTACACCAGATGATCTACCAGATGTACATTAAAGACGTACACCAGAGGGTCCTTCATGACTGGCTTGGGAGTACTGGGTGGGACAGGATTAGGGTTTGTAACAGAGTATCTGCTCAGTTTGTGCTAATCCCCACCCCACCCAGCTCAAAATTAAGTACATGGATTTAAGTAACCTGCTTCCTAACCCAATTCTACAAAAAAGATCATACATTAAAAAACAAAATAACAACAACATAAACAAAGCCATGTGTGATTGTGCACATCTACAATCCCAGCATTTGGGAGGCTGAGCAGGAAGATCACAGGCTTGATGCTTTCTGGGCTACATGACGTTTATTTTCTGCTCACTGGTCTCTGTAGTCATTAAAATGAACAACAAATGCACTTGATTTTCATTTAGTTTACTTACACTGCAAACCCTGTGGAGCTAGAGGCGGCCGAGTTAAGGTGATACTTACAATTCGAACAAGCCATGAGAGGGCAGAGGTCGCGGCTGAGTGGTGTGTGTTGTAGTGGTAGGGGGGGCTTTGATCATCCTCCCATGTCTCATAGCGCTCTGCGTAAAACACTGCTCTCTTTGGGTTCAAAGCACCAATTGGCTGTAAAAAGATAAAAGAAAGGTTCTGTTCCATGCAGCAACAGCAGACATTCTGGATGTCCAGGCTTCATCCTGAAAGTAATCTGGCACTAATAGCTTGCTCTGTATGGGCTCTCCAGTGAGTGGATTCAGCTCTGTATGGCTTCTTCAATGAGTGGATTCATATTAATTACTAACTGGTGTACTTGCTAAGGATACACAGCAGCTATGCACATGTACAAAGTCCCCAGACTTGGCTGTCATTTTAGAAAATTAGATTCCAAGGGTGGTTATTTAAAAATTTGTTATACTTTTATCATGTTCTTGTGCCTTTCCCAGCCTCTCCCAGAGACTACCCATCTCCCAGCCTGACCAATTTTATGTTCCTTCTTGTTCTCTCTCTCAAAATAAAGCAAAACCAACAAAAAACAAACAACAAAACAAGCAAGTAAACAAAAACCAACAAGCTCCAAAATTACCAAGACAAGATAAAAGTGATTATATTTTAACTGTTTCAGGTCAAATCAGTATTTACATGGCTCCTTTCCATTTCCTTGGCTTCTTAGCATCCATGATGGAGACTGAGCTTGGCAACCATTATTAAGACAGCTTTCTATATTGTTGTCTTTGCTGAGTTAGGGAACTTCCTCACCTTTGCACTGCCTTTCCTGTTTGCCAAACTCAGTCTCTACTACGTATGCTACGGAGTCAGTCCTTCAGAGAAAGCACAGTTGGAATGCTGGTCCTGGCCTGCTACTGCCCAATTGGAGCTCCGATCTTTTTTATGAATTTGAACAGTCAGCCAAGTAAGGAGCGGCTGACCCAGAGGACTCAGGTTCCCAGGTAGGTGCTTTGTGATGCCACTATGACCTGTGCTATCTGGATTTCGGAGGATGACATGGAATATTTTCTTCCCTTGAAAAGCACATGTTAACTATTAGACCATGCCTACAAACTTCTTCACACATCTAAACTTTAATGATTCCTAGAAGAACCTCACTGTATAAAATGAGGATATGACTGCTCCAAGGTATGGTTGAAGGGAAGGTTTTTCTTGTAGATATGGGGGATATAGCCATAGGCATCTGTAAGAATCCAGAGCGGGGCATGAAAGGAGTAGACTAAACATGGCCAGTGGAGTGAACAGGGCCTTGAGAGGAGAGGGGACAGGGTAGGAGGGGTGGCTGGGGGGTGGGGTAGAGGAGAAGAAGAGAAGAGAGGATGAGAGAGGGGATGGGAGGGGCAGTGGATGAGAAAGAGGAGAGAGGAGAGAGGGGAGAGGGGAGAGGGGAGAAGGGGGAGGGGAGAGGGGAGAGGGGAGAGATCTTCTGAACTGAAATGGTAGGGTTATACAGGAATAAAAAGCTGGGGGTAAGGAAAGCCCCTGAGCTGGGCTGGGTGAGAAGAGCCATTGGTACTGAGCGAGCCTGAAGCTAGTCTGCACTTTGGTATGCTGATAAGCACCATAGATAACCCTTTGTCCTCAGTTTCTTTGGGGTTGACACTGGAGTGCAAATAACACAAATAATCTTAGTTCAATTGTCTGTCTGGTGTTGGTTTCTTCATATGGGGAGTCCACACTTACCATTTAGGTACAAGTTATTGTTTTCAGTTGCATACCGCACAAATAAGTGTTTGCATCGAGAGTGAAAATGTTAAGTATAACAGGCTTTACCCAAAATTTAATACTACTGCTTAAATATGAAGTTCCCCAAAGGCTTAATCTTAACAGAAGTCATAGAAAATTACTGTTTCGATGGGACATATAATGTTACACAAGAGAGAAAAATTCATTTGTAAATTGCTATGAGCCTTTTCTTTTGGTCCCAGAAGACTAATTTAAACCACACAATGATGTCAGCAGTTAGAGCTGCTAGAATTTCCATAATAAGCTCTTATTTGTAAGGATGCTTAGCCTATTGAAATTATTTGTAAAGCATGTTCATTTTATATTAGCCTTTATTATATGATGACCAAAATTAAACTACTTTCTTTTAAAAGGTACATTTCTTGGTTACAAGAGAATTAATATTTTAAAGTTCTAAAACCATTGATCTTCATTTTTATGACTCTTTGAATTAAAGTATAAAATTTCTGCTAAGTACTTCAACCCTATTTTGTGCTAAATTTCAACAGTTACCTATAAAATCTTTTTACACAGATGTAAAAAAGGCAGAAATTTTGTCAAACATTATGTAAAATTCTCAATACTTAAAAGAAATGTGACTTTAATGTCTGATGAGAGGATGAGTACTACCAAGCAGAGCATACAAAGGTTACATAGTGACCGGGACTAGTCTCCCTAGATGTGCGAGTGTAGATGTTTTCCTAACTCAGTGAGCTGTCTAGAAAGAGTGGAGCTTTCTGTCTTGAAAGTGCTGGTGGATCTTTCAGTTGCAGAACAAATGTCCATACAGGAGGACCAACCTTATACTGATGCTGTTTGTTCTCTAAGATCCCACAAAACATCATGGAAGAAGAAAATGGCCAGACTTCTAATCTCTTCCAGCCTTTCCCCTCAACTACCCCCCAAAAATAAAACAAATATTTAAATTTTCTATTTTGCTCATTTCCCTGATGTTGAAATTGGTAGGAAACAACTGCACTGGATTAAAGTCTGCAAACCTCTCCTTTACAACTTAAAATATATTTCTGATTTGAAATTTGCCTAGTAAAGCTATAAATTTTGCCTACAAAGTTTTCTGAAATAATATGTAAACAATTTCATTTCTACTTACTACTTTAAAAATAATTTTGTTTCTAGTAGTCAAGAAACAAACTTTTTAAAGAGGAAAAAGCTTCCAGTTGTTTTGGGAGATGGCCCTCTTTCTTATTCAATCTAGAAAGGCATCAGATTTTCTCATACCCGTTACTGTCTACCTCTCTATTGATAAGGTTGAAAGTCTGGCGTATGTTTAAAGCTTAAGTGAGTATCACTCGTGAGTCCCATATGAATCTGGCAGACGACTGTGGTCAGAAATTCTGTTGACAACACACAGCTCTATTTACTGAGGCGGACACACTTAGTGGGCACAGGAACTAGTCTCCTTTTCCTTCAGCAGTAGTCTTAAGATACCGCCATTGCTGTGGTTTCCACAGAGTTTAAAACTTGATGTTAGATCTGTTGCTGGTTGGTTCTGCAAAAGGACACTGACAAGCCACATAAAATCATGCACAAACAGCAGGCAGAGACTAAAAGTATGATCTCTATACCTATAAAACATTGTTGTTTTTAGAAAGGTTAGTAAGCTTACATAACTTGCTATAGTTATTGATATCTTGAGAGAATTAACTGACGTGTCCAGAAATTCATATTCCTGGTAAAACTGGGCGGCAATTGTTTATGTTGCAATGAAGCACTGTTGTATCTACTGAACAAATGATGTTCTGCCCTCCACTTCTATCCCTTACCATCCACTCCTCAAAGATTCAGAAGAAAAATCTGCTTCAAACCAGGGTGCCACAAAAAAAAGCTTCTTTTCTTAAACAAGTGTGTGACTTTATTGTATGGAAAAACATCCTAATAGATGTGTGCATAGAGATTTTACATTAAGGTATTTACCTATCCATCTTTTATTTATCTAACTATCATCTGTCTATCTTCCTATCTATCTCTTTATTTAAATCTATATAACTGCTGCAAACACACAAGAGAACAGGCTCTACTTAGATTTCACTTTGGTATATTTGGGTAAGAATTCTTTTGATATTTAAGTGAGTGTTCTTCTCATTTTATTTTTCTATTTTTTCTTTCTGTTTCTTTAGCCTTGATCTATCAATATTTTCTACTTAAAAATCTCTCAAGTTATATTAAGTCATTTTTTGGAATAAGCATCTATAAGAAAAAAATGACTAAAAAAAGTTGTAGTTATGATATTATGATAAACTAGAGCACTGAAAGAAAACTCTGGATATATAGCTGATCTGGGTTGAGTAAGTAGTAAATGTCAACTCAAAGAATGATCAGTTTCATCAAAGTAGATTTATAATTTTTAGGAATTAGAGGCTTTCAAGGAGTCACATGCCCATTACAGAATCTCAGCACTTTATTCCGGCATATCACTAAAACCTGGAAATGAGCAAGTCAGTGCTCAAAGTACTGAGATTCTATGCATCACTTAAATGTTGCTGTGGGCCACTACCTGCCACTGTTAACTGACACTGTATATTTGCATGTCACTGCTTTCTCATTCCCTTCCTAGTGTGACTTATACAAGTGTCTGGGGTCTACAAGGCATCCTTTCACCTCACTTCGCCAGAAGGAAACAGGGACCTGGAAGAAGGGAGGGGGAGGAAGGGATGAGAACCTTGACCCAGTCCTATGCCTTGTATTACAGATCTCCAACTTAGTGAGCAGCTCTCCAGTTCAGAGATCTAATTGCTGTGCTATGCTAGAAACAGCTTCAATGTGTTTGGTTTCTATGGAGAACTTTCTGGGTGTTTCCACATCCTTATCACACCAGAACTTGCGATATATCTAAGTTATCTCCTCTTTCACTAGAAAGAGGGCTAGAAAATCTATAAAAGAGGCCTCCCAGATTCTTATCTTTTCAATTTTTCTGGTCGTGAACTATATGACATCATCTTGAAAATCATCTCATGTCAATGCAGGACTCACTCCTATAGCCCCTTCACCCACCCTTTCTATCTATCTCCCTTATCTGACTCATGCTTTTGGAAGGGGTTCAGACTTCCTTGTGGAGGCGTCACAGACAGTGCCTAGTACTAGTGAGGTAAGCTTGTAACTCATTTTGCCCAGTAGACTGTGCCTTAAATGAAACAGCTAATCTATTCATGTCTGAATTATCAGCACCCAGTACAATGCCTGGCTCTTTTTAGCCAAGTGGTAGACACTGAATGAATAAAGATCTACTAGAATAGAGTTCCTTGTGGGCATTTCAGACAAAACGTTTTAGTCATAAAACAAGGCAGACAATGAAGGGGATACATTTAGAGGACATAATCAAGGGACTAAGAGCTCTGAGGAATCAGAGAAAAGGAGATGCACAAGCCAGTGCAGTGACTGAGCATCTGTAAAAAGCACGCAGTGAAAAAGGGCAGTAATTCCCAGCGCATGTGGTTATACCTAGGTCCGACTCTCACAAATGAGCAACTGTTCCTCTTCATTTTAGAATAGCTGGTGCAGATGGGCTGACCCCAGAGAACACCAAAGTGTCCATCAGTCTATCGTATGTGGGCACTGTGATTGGTGCAGAAATTAGCCCATGATAAGAATTGACAGAAACTTTGCTGCTACTATATTAATTACTATACTAATGTCAATACAGCCATTTTATAATTAATAAATATAATTAGTATAGCAATTACTATGTTAGTACAGTTAAATTATTTTTACTTACTAGACTGTCAAAAATTATCAAGTTCCATCACTCTCATTTAAAAAGATTGCTATATTTAATACATTTCTTTTCTTTTAATCTTTTTTGTACAGTCTAGATTTTATCCCCCTCCCAGTCCACTCTCTGACTGTTCTACATCCTATACCTCCTCCTTCGTCTCCACGAGGATGTCCCCCATTTAACACTTTTCCATTTGAAACTTCATCATCAGACAGGTTATATACTAACCTAATAAAACTTTAACTTTGGATACTTTTATATATGGTGCAAAAGAAAGATAAGAACTACTAGGAAGTTGCTATAGATCTCTGGGCTGCTCATTCTCCAGCTTAATCACCTGTACTCCATGTGCAGAGGCATTCAGCAACATTCACACCTCAGCACACGCATTTGCACTGCCACATTTCAAAGCCTCAGGCATTATCACTTCCCTTTAAGTGGCATAATAATGTGGGAATTGGTTAAGCCCATCCTCATCTGCCAGTCAAACGACTCCTGTGTTAACAAAATAGATTTTTTTCCACTCGGTAATTAAGTGTTTGTGCATGTGTATGTGTACATGAACGTATGTTTGCGCCCATGTGTAATGTCTTCCGTTCATGTCAGTGTTTGGCTATCAGAAGACATGTCTGGAAAATGGAAGATCCCATTTATACTTTAATGAGCAGAGACTGTGATTCATGTCAAAATCATGTAACCACTAGAACCTGGAAGTCAAATTCATGAGTGAAGAGAAATAGCTGAGACACTAACGTGTATTTTGTTTCAAGACAAATTTTACAAAAAGTGCACATTCCCATAAGGAACATTTATATAAATTGAAGGAAAAACATTATCTCCACCTGCTAGTAGCTGGTACTGAAAAGACTGGTCAATGACAGACCATTTTGTCAAACAATAAATACAATCTATAATGAGTGAGATTTGACCATGTGCATGCACTATAATTAAAAATCTAAGTAAAAACACTTTCCCATGTTCCTCATTGGTTTCATAAAGATGGTCAGGGAAAAAATAAGATTATAAATTACAAAGGCTCATTTCACTCTGAGTAAATGTACAACTCAAGTTTTAATAAACACTCAGGGTTAGTGTTTTGGCATTTAAGAAGATAGACAATTTGTGGCATGAAAATGAATTATTCAATGATTTTTTTAACCTTACTTGAATTAAAAATGATTTAGTTGAATCAAATACCCTTTCACTAGACTTTTTAATCAATCATGCCTCAGATAGAGAAACTCTGGGGTGACTGGAAATCTACTTTGCATCCACCATTCTGAATGCCCCTTGCCACAAGGTGTGTCCTAGTTAGTGTTTCTCCTGCTGTGATAGCTAGCATTTATGACACATGCCACTTGAGGAGGAAAGGGTTTATTTCATCTTCCAGCTGGGAGTCTATCACTGAAGGAAGTCAGGGCAGGAATGTAATGTAGGACCCTGGAGACAGGAACTAAAGTAGAGGTCATGCAGGGATGACACTTACTGGATGGCTCTCCAGGCTTTGTCACTTATCTTTCTTATACCTTCTAGGACCTACAGTGGGCTGGGTCCTCCTACATCTGTCATTAATTATGAAAATGACCCACAAACTTTACTACAGGCCAATCTGATGGAGGCATGTTCTCAATTCAGGTTCCCGCTTGCCAAATGACCCAGTTTGTGTCAAGTTGACAAACAAAACAGTAATAAACTCCAAATCAGCAGAGGTCCTTCAACACTACTATCAAACATGCATACTATGGTCATTTTAATGGGGAAGGAAGCAGGGTAGAAGAGCTTAGAAGCAAGGCCACTCTGGAAGAGTTTGGGCAGAGACATTCTGATGCACAAGTCTGTAATTCTCAGTTTTAAGACTAATAGAAGAGAATAGCTTCATAATTCTAGGGCTACTTTTCTAAGAATCCAGTAAAAAGAACATACCACAAAGATTCAGTTCCTTGTGAACTTAGAACCCAGTGCTATGTTCCTGACTGTGGCATGGACTTCACAAGAGCAAGCCAGCTGGCTCCAGCTCATGCCATGGACCAGTTCCTGAATGAGGGACCAGGGCAAGAGGCATTATGTTTATTTACTGCACTTCTTATTTGTTGGTGCTGCCTGCGAAATCCTGGAAAAACAGTAAGTTAATTGTTTGCCAGCATGGTTTTGATAAATATTAGATGCTGCTTTACAATATCTAATAGGAAACTTGTATTTTGTTGTGAAGACTTTTGGGAGATATGGCAGACTGGAAGCCTCACCATGGAAACCCAGTGAAGGAAAGAAGTGAACTCAAAGTTCATGCTGCTGTTAGCACTGGCCAGTGAAACTTCTTTTTGCGTGGTTAAGTTAAGAGACATTTAATTGGTCAAAGCACTGGGAAAGTGAATGTTCTGCCTTCTATGGCACATTTACATCAACCACCTCCTACCAAGCATCAGGAATGTTGCAGTAGAAAGGACAGGAAGAATGTAAGAACCAGAGTAGGACGATCAGTGCTGTGAAAAGCTGTCTTCTGTTTGTGACACACCATTGCGCTCATCAACGTATAGTAGCTGTGTTTACCCTTACAAGATCAAACCATGCAATGCTGCAGCATGGGTGAAGGAGGAATACATGAGATCCCACTCCTAGCTGAGGAGCTGTAAGCAGGTGATGGCTGTTGTAGAGACAGCAGTTTCTCTTTGAGCATGTGACCCTGGGTAGGTTGCCCATGCTCCAGTGGATTGCCCACGCTCATGTAACACTAATTGGATTCAGTAGCTTATGATAAAATTAAAAAGAAAAGAAGACATTGAGAGATGTGGTCAGGAGTTTATGAGGTACTGGGGGAGGGAAGAAGGATAGATAAAAATACACTGAATATATATATATGAAACTCTTAAAAATAAATGGAAAATACTGTAATTAGTGTACAATAGTAATATAATAATATAATTTACAAATATATAAAGCAAACACTATGTATGATATAAAATATTTATTTGGAAAACGGGGCCAGAGAGATAGTTTAGCAGACTAAGGGGCTTGCTTGCTGTAAGCCTGAAGACCTGAGCTCAGACCTGGGGACACACATAATGGAAGGGGAAAACCAACTCTCAAAGGTGTCCACACACATGCAGTGGTATGTACACAGATAACACACACACATACATTCACATACATGAATTTGAAGTAAGACTTGGGAAGAAAGGGAGAGTGAGCAAGAGAGCACAAAAACCTTTCTTTCAACAATACTATTAGATTGTTTGAAGAAGATGTGGAAAAAGTAGAGGACTAGTGAGTAAGATGTCTCACGTGGCAGAATGAGAAAACCAACTTCCCCAAATTGTCCTCTGATCTTTATACAAGCACCATATATATGCACATGTCCACATCCACACAAAATAAATAAACCAAATGTATCCCAAAACTATAGCTACTGAATTACAGGTCTGGATTTCATATGGGAGAGTACCCGTGATAAGGCAGGTTTTGGTGTTTACAACCCCGGTGATCCTCTGCCCTGCCTCCTGTGTGAGGCGTCCAGCATTACGGTGGAGATATCTTTTCCCTTGCACTATCAGTGGCTCCAGGTTTCATAGGACTTGAGATTTAAAGGCTCCAGAAGTGCTGCTGGTAGGTGTTGCTCTGGCAGAGCCAGAGGAAGGAAGATTACTGGAGGCATGCCTTTCTAGAACCCCTTCTCTATGCTTTCTGGCCTCCCTGAGGTACACAGGCTCCTCTAACTCCAGGCTCCTCTGTTATATCCTGCTATACTACAACAAGGCCCACACGAGGGCCCAGTGACCGAATGCTGAAGGCAAGAACAAAAATGAGCCCTTTTCTTCACTAAGTTGATCTTAGTTATTTTATTTACCTCAGTGAAAGAAATGAGACTAACACATGCTCTTACAGAGACTAAACTTAACACTAAGTTCCTAAAATTGAGGGGAAGTATAAGAAGAGAAGCGAGGTGTCTTTAAGCTTAAGCTTCATTTGTTTCCTGGTAAACGTAGCTATTATATCTTACACTGATCTGTGTGAAGGGTATGGCTGCCTAAACAATGGCTATCTCCCGAGGTCTAGGTTATAATTCAAGGTCTTTCTGACATCAAAAATGCAAAATTTCTCTTTGCAACTGCCAGGTGTGTACAGTTCAATCTGCTATTTCCTTCACTTAAGCACAAAGAGCCAAGTCTCAGGGGTATTTCAGTTCACTCTTTGTAATAGGAAGTGACTTTCTTTCCTTCAGGAACAAGAATCTGGAGTCTCTCCTCCTTCCCCTATCACCCAGGGCAGACAAGGGTCCCTAGCTCACCCTGGCCTGACCTCCAGCTCCATCTGCAAGTGGCTGTCCCACCCCTCACAAGCAGCATCAGTGATATGTGCTGAGAAACAAGTTTCCATTTCTTCCACTGAAGCTGCGCTGGGATTCTTTGGAGTGGAAGTATGAGATAGGAGCTAATGCAGCCATTCTACTACTAGAGAGAGGTGAGAGAATGTCTGAAATACATTCCACTGTGGAACAGAAGATGAGTCTGAAGTCTAGAATACCAGGAGATACACGGTGGCACTATCTGAGCCACTGAGCAAATCTTGCTTGAAAGCCAAACCCTTCTCTGAATCTTTCAGCTATAAGCACCAATGATGTTGATGTGTTGCTTGAGCCAATTTGAGCTGAGTTCTCCAAACCTTTTTTAAAGCAAAAGGTTCCTGGCATAATTAGAAGCCACAGAGACAGTGTTAGTTGGTGGTATAAAGAAAAACAATTTTTCATGCTTGTGTATTTCATAGTTTCTCTAATATTATAAGCAGAAAGGAATATGAAGTTATTTGGGACTTCAAATGTTAGCATAAACTAGTCCTAGAACTACTGATTGCTAATTATAGAATTGTTGATTAGCTCAAGACTCCTAATCTTTGCTTTACAAAGTTACTTTTCTTGTTAAAATATTCCCATTTATTAATATTTAATAGTCTTAGTTTTTTTCTTTTTTTTATTAAATATTTTCTTATTTACAATATCTCCTTTCCCAGGTTCCCCTCCAAACAAACAAACAAACAAACAAAAAAAACAACAAAAAAAGAAAGAAATAAAAATAAAATAAAATAAAATAACCCCAAAACTAAAACAATCCCCTGTAGTCTCAGTTCTTTCCTAAGTTTTTGGGAAACAGATTTGCCAGTCACCTTCTTTTGGTCTATTCATCCCAGCGGCAGGAAGTTCACATGCTCCTTGGTGGCGCCTCTTCATGAAGGACTGCTGTTACCCACTATAATCTCTCCTCCCAGGTATGCTATGCTTCTAAAATCACTTTCTCCTATTTTCATACATTAAACTCTTGTGTATTACTGGGCTTTATAAGGGGTGGCCCTAGGCCATCTGGACAGAAGTTCCTATTAAGAACTTCAGTGAAGCAAGGCAACAAGGCAAGGGTGATTTATTAACATATCAAGGGGCTTTAATCTGCTAACATCTTCCCATCCAGTCAGTGTGTGACAGACTACTAATGCACAGGCATGGGCAATGGGAGAGCTGAAAGGGAAAGCTATCTCTTTCCTGCTCATGCAGTCAACCAGGCCAGCACCAAGGGACAACGCCATGCTTGCAGTTCCTGTTTCCTGATTTCCTCAGGATTGCTTCTGCTGCTTATTTCACACTTTGTAAAATTGGGGAAGTGTATGTGTGTGGCAAAGGCAAAGCCCTACCAAAGAGGCACTCACCGAACAGACAGCTTCCCTGGTTACCTGACAGGCATAGGTTGTCACCCCAGCCAGTCGGGAGGCTGAGGCAGAAGAATCCCAAGTTTGAGCTGGGTTTGGCTTCGAGTGAGTGCAAGGTCACATGGGTAACTTACCGAAACCCTGTCTTAAAATGGGAAAAGAAGGCGAGGGATGTGTGTAGGTGTAAACACTTGCCTAGCAGGCACAAGGTCTTCAGTTTAACCATCAGCACCACACACCTCCAAATCAATGATTTCACTTTTTACATGGGTAAATTACAAGTGTGTTATTACTAGCAAACACTCTAGCAGCTATCTCCTATAATCCACAGAACCAGCACTGCTTTCGTTGGACATATTAGTATTTCGAGAAGGTATGAGCCCAACAACTGGGAGTATCTGAGCACGCTCTCCAGTAGTTCTCGCTCTTCTTCACCCACCTCACTTCCAGTCTCGTCCTCTTATGAACCAGCTCCCATCTGTTTGGGACTAATCTCACTGCAAGAGGCTAATGTGACTCACCCCTGCTGGGCTTGCCCACCCTGTGCAGAGCCCTTTTATCTGTACACACATGAGCACATAGTAAGTACTTGTTGACAGAGCGAGTGCAGAAAAGGAAGCAATCTCAGTGTGTAAGTTTCCTTTGACTATAACATTAAAGTTGGATTTCAGATCAAAAGGAATGTTCTACCTTTAAAAAAAAACAATTAATCTTAGATAAGTATAGTAGTAGTTAGCATATGAAGTGTCCTAATTTGCATTTTGTTGCTGTGATAGAACATTATGATAAACAAAAACAAACAAACAAACAAAAACCAACTTGGAGATGTTTTATTCCAATCACAGGTCACAGTCCGGCATCCTGGGAAGCCAAAGCAGGAACTCAAGGTAAGGACCAGGCAGCAGGAACTGAAGCAGAGACCATGGAGGTTTGCTCAGCCTACTTTCTTATATAGCCCAGGCAGGCCCATTTGCCTAGCAGTGGCACACAATGAGCTCAACCCTCCTACATCAATTAGCAATTAAGAAAATGTACCATGGACAATCTCACAGGCCAATTTCATAGAGGTAATTTCTCAATTGAGGTTCCCTCTTCCTAGGGGATTAGTTTTTATATTAAGTTGATTAAAAACTAATTAGTATATGAAATTTGCATACAATGTGCCATGGTTCTTAAAAACCTACACTATAAATGTTCATTTTCATACACACATACACACTCATACATATAGTATCTAATATATAAATACTATCTACTCAATGTTAAAATGACATGATTTATATTTGTTTTTTTTTAAAAATCATATTTACATGTGTATGTGTGTGGAGCCAGAGACTGCTCTCTCTTGAGGAATGAGTGCAGGTCAGCTTGATGGCAAGCACCTTTGCCATCAGGGGGTAAGGTGTGTCTCTCTGACCTGCACAGACAAGACTTTAAAATTACCTTTGTGTTAGTGCCCTATGAGTACCTTTCTAGACTGGTAATGCCCAGTGAGTACCCCTCTATACTGGCCACGCTCACTGTGTACCCCTCTACACTGGCAAGCATGTAAACTGTCTGTTTGTACAGCATAACTTTTATAGTAGGAGTATACTATTAGCATCACTGCACCTGAAAGATATTTCAGAGAATATGGCTTATGGCAATGACTGAGAATTCTAACCACCATAGACAGCGCTACCCAATTGTGTCAGGCCACACACCGCTCATCAGACCTCATCACTGTGACCTGCTTAGCACTATTTCAGTACTCAGATAAGGAAAGTGAGGCAAAGAGAAAGTGAACGGTTTTTCCTAATGTCCTGCCCTCTAAGTGTGGAACTGGGATTTGAGTGACAGGCTAGCATAACTGAGCATGCCCAGGTTAATGATAGGGGGGTATGACTAATAGTACTCAATGGGAGCTCACGCTGCTGAGCTGCTCTGGGGACACTTTAATGTCTTGGATGCACTTCAGTGTGTCATTCCATTTAACATTTCTCTTGAAAGTTAGGTTAACTTACCCCAAATCTTCTTTGCATTCCTTATCCTCATAAGTCCTTTTTGAGGGGCCCACCTTCTCCATCTGAACAGATCCCTGCTAATTTCCCACCCTCCCTCCTTACTGCTGAAGCCCTTCACACTGGATCTACAGTCAGGACAGCGTCCCCTTCTCACCTCAGGAACACAAGCACCGGAGTGAACATGAACAGATGCCATGCTTTGTACCAACTTTGATATTTTCCCATGACTAACCCTAAGCAACTTCCTTCTGAACCTGCTTTCTCCAGCACTCATGTTTCCTCTGATGGTGCTGAGAAGGTCACTGACAACTGTGTAATTCCTGTGGAGTGGGTTGATAAGACTGAGAGACTGACCCCAGAAAAAGGCTTTCTCACAGACTTCCACTGAGCATGTGCACTGACAGAAAGAACCCTTTCTGCTGTAGCTCCTGTATAGTAGAGATCTCCGTACAGTTAACTGTTACCTTTGACAGATCCCTGAAGTTTCCTGGGAGAGTCAGGTCCAACTCCTCTGATTCATAGTTTGTTAACACCCATGGAAACACAGGATACTGGTTCAGATCATTATATGTCCGTCCTAGTGAAGAGAAGAGAATGAGTGAAAACGTGTATAGCCTCACTGCTCACAAAGCACTTTCTGAGCTTATTACAGGTAAGGCAGCCATTGTATTTCAGGAGGAAAGCAACTCTCTCCTTGGTCTAAGTCTTTGATGAACAAGTGTCCAAAGATCTTTCCTTAACAATTTCAACAAGAGCTTCACACAGGTGATACTGCTGGCTGGTCATCACACATGATGCCTTCCCTCGTGATTAGCATCCTCATAGGTAGTTCTGGTCATGGGACCTAGTTCTATTCAACAGCATGTGAACAGAGGTGATTAGTGACACTCCCCATAGGTGCATCTATATTACTTCTTTTTATGTTGGCACAGATAACATTTGCCCTTAGAAGCAAAACTCTGCCAGCCAAGGACTGTGAAAGTGTTGTGGAGGGTGCCAGGGTATGGACTGCATGTTTGTAGCTTATTATCAGATGGTATTTGGCTGGAAGGAAGACAGATATAGAAACTACATCTTCAGTGAACAGATGCTACATTAAACATGCGTCAAGATGCAGCGGAGAAGTTGGGAATGAAGCCTTTGCACAGTGCTTGCCTGGAATGAGTTAGGCTCTGGGTTCTAAAACTCCAGGGGAAGAAGCTGCCAAGGCAGGGAAGCACTGGAGGGCAGGAGGAAGGAAGGAGACAGATGCGGAACACACTCCTCTCTCATTCTAGTCCATGTCTCTCTTTTTGTGCTATTCTGTTGTGCTTGGGTGAAAGCTGTGGAACTGTTTGAGAAGAACAGGTATTTCCCATGGGAATCAAAGCATGATGGGAATATGGAAACTTCCTGGAAGGCCGCTCCCCTAATTTGCTTTGTGAAAGGTGCTACCATATTAAAGTAGCAGTGTCCTATCAAATGGAGTGTGGCAACACAGGCCTGTAATTCCTTGTATCTAACAGACTGAGGAAGAAGAATCTTGATTTTCAGGCAATCTAGAGTTATAGAGTGAGATCCTGTCTCAAACTGAGACCAGGGTGGGAAGGAGTCAGAAACAAAGTAAGGAAGACAGACTACAGCCAGTGGTCCCCAGGCTGGGCAGGGAGGGGGGTCCACAGGAAGACAGACTACAGCCAGTGGTCCCCAGGAAGACAGACTACAGCCAGTGGTCCCCAGGCTGGGCAGGGAAGGGGGCCCACAGGAAGACAGACTACAGCCAGTGGTCCCCAGGAAGACAGACTATAGCCAGTTGTCCCCAGGCTGGGCAGGGAGGGGGGCCCACATCAGTTATTTTTCTTTTTAAAAACCTTTGTGTCTTGGCAGATACTCTCTGGCCAGTGAGTATTCTTGATGGAAAGAACACATATGTGATAGAAACAGAATAAAATGAGCCAAACCGTAAATGATGAAGAAACACAAGCCAAGTAAGAGCTGTAGACAGTTCTTGGCGTAAAGACACAGGAGTAGAGACGGAGAGCAGCACTGTGGACCATGGGGCAGGGGGACAGTTACAGACAGGAAGACCGACCAGTGAATAGGTACAGATTTTGAGTGGATTTAAGCCTTCTGCACATGAGAATGTTCTAGTATAAAAAAGCTGCCAACTTCTAAAGTTCAGAAGGTGCCAGTGGTCTTGCCTACATGTGGTGACTTAGGCACATGCCTCCTCAGTGTTCACTCACAGGCACACAGCCAGAGGGTACTGACTGGCCAGGGTACGACTTCCCATTTTCTCAATGGACCCATGAAAATTTCACTCTTGTCATTTTCTAGGGAACTGTTCTGCTTAAACCTCTGTAGAGTTAAGAAAAAAACAGGTCTTCCTATCTGTGTGTCATTTTGTAGAAGAATACCCCTCTTTATAACACAGGTTACATACAAAAACAAATTATGAAAAGAAATACATTGTACAATAGATTGTTTTTTTAAAGATTATTTTATATGTATTGGTATTTTGGCTACAAGCATGTCTGTGTACCATGAGTATGCTTGGTGCCCTTAGAGGCCAGAGAGAAAATCTATTCCCCTGGAACTGGAATTACACATTATTGTGAGGGGCTATGCGGGTGCTGGGAATCCAACCTAGGTCCTCAGGAAAAGCAGCCATGCCCTTAACCACTGAGCTTTTTCTTCAGTACCTGCCATTAACTTGTTTGCTGCTAGTTATTATTTGTAGCAAAGGAAAGTTTGTCAAAAATAATTAAAAAGCCAATATATGTTAACTCAGGATTTAAATGTTCCTATAATGAAGACAGTATAAGAAAGAGGATGCTTATTGAGAAAATTATTCTTTTACTCTACATGTATCCATAACAAAGGAGAAGATATTAAGCTACTTTCAGAAACATTCTAAAGCAAAGAAGCATTATGTTAAAAACACAAACACACAGACGAAATGAATCATGCTCAGGACAATTTCTCTGATCCTGAAGTTTTTGTAAGCCGTTTTTAATAATCCCTAAAAGCTTCTATAAAAAGAAATGGTAAGAAAAATTTAGTACTTTTACATTACTGTAGCTTCATAACATTGTTTGATTGAAAAAATACAATAAACTTAAAAAATAAAATGGAATTAACCCATTTTTGGTGAAATATTTTACTTCTGACTTGCATCAGACAATATATTTTTACTTGACCTAAAAATTCAGTGTGCCAAAGGTCACAAAGAAGAACAAGAGTGATGAAGCAGTACTCGGGGGTCCATACCCCAAAGATGCACTGAATTAGCATTCTTTACTTTTCTGAACATGACACAAGAAAAAAATAAGAATTCTAAACTCCTAAATGGAGGTATTTCAAAAGCAATATCTGTTCACCTCTGGTCACCTAGCGTTTATACGCTGGTTGTTTTTGCTTTCTCTTGAGCACAGCCCATATGTAACAAATACACCTGTGCTGTCCCTTGCCTTCTCTGCTGGTGGTGAGAGCCCACCATGTTACACTCCACTAACTGTGTTTCTGAGGATGTGCCTCAGAAGATGCATATCTTCTGATATGCACTAATCTACTCAAACAATAAAAGTGAAGCACAGTAAATGAGATCTCAGAAACACTGGATATGTTTCTTCATTAAACACGCACACACACACACACACACACACACACACACACACACACACAACCATTTTAATTAAACCATCCAATTTAATGTTTTTATATGGCACTTTAGTTTTGAAGGTAAAGTGATCTAGAGACAGCTGACAAGGAAATTATAACTGCAATTCCTTGGTGAAAATGTTAATGACAGCAAAATATCGTTTAATGAGATGGCGGCGGCACCTGGATTAGCATGCTGTAAGAATGCTGTTCCTGTGTCGCTGGCGTCTTCACACTTTACAGACATTTTGTCATCTCTAGGTCATTAGGAAAGAATTTTTAATGATTTTTCTAGAAGCAAGCAGTTCAAGTTACATCTAATTAGATGACAATAATAAGCCCAACACATGCAGTAGCTAAATATATACATAATTAACCAGGGAGAGCTTGTTCATCACAAAGTAAGAACCTGGAAAGTGCTAACCAGGAGAACAGGGCTGGGGTTGGGAAAGTTGTGCTGAATTCATTAGCTGATCATATAAAAAACAACCCAAAAGCCTTAAAAAAAAAAAACACCATCAAGTCTAACAGGATCATCTACACAGACCCATGTTAGCAATCACTCGCTGGTTTGTTGTCGTTGTTTGTTTGTTTTAATGCATGAAAGGCAGCTCTTAACATTTTTTTCCTAGTATTATCTCTAAGTGTGTAAAGTGATGCTTGGGCTGTATCTCTCAGAATATGATGAGCAGAAATCAGGTCAACTCTGAGAGCCAGAGGCCAAACTAGGTGAACTCCAAGAAGCATTAAGATTATTTCACATAATCTACTATAATATTTTTGAAAACTATTTCAAATATTTAAAAAAAATTAAACATATTATGCCATAATTCTAAGCTGGATTCTCATTTACTTTGAAAGCTAAGCCTTCAAGGAACACTTAATTAAATAAAGTTGGGCACGGAAACATGTGTTTGTAATCCTGGTACTTGAAGAATGGGGTAGGAGGGTTAGGGCAATAACACCTATTGAGGCAGAAAAGGTACTGAAGAACCTGTGAATGCTGCAGGTTCCCAATGACACAGTATGTGGGATGAGAGGAGACTAAATTACCAAGATTGTAGCTACAACACAGTTGAGCTTAGGCACTCTTTGATTTTTAATTAACACTTCAACTCTTAGCGAATATTTGTTAAATTTATACATAGGACAAAGACTGAACACATTATTGGGTTTTAGGTAATTTCTTTGAAAGCCATGTTTTCTGAATATTTGGCAACTTCTTAAGTAAATATGCACCTGTGTGTATCTGTGTGTGCATACAGGACAGTTATCATATTAGCGTGAAAAGTCCACTATGTCCTGATACCATGCACTGCTCTATAAAGCACTGTTATATACTTCTAATCTCATTGTTTTCAAGCACCTAGAAATGAGAAAGGAAAACCAGTCAAATCAAATAGACATTAAGAAGTGGCCACCACAGAACATGTCATGCAATGGATTGTATAATTCAGGCAAGCTATTTTAGCACAGATGATAAACCTGAGTGAAACATTACAATCAAAATGAAAAGAGCTAAAATTTATGAATCCACATTGATCTACTTTTATCAAAAGTATTAAACTTGAAAGGGTCATTCTCCATCAGACTCTGATTCTGCTCCTTAGCTTAGTTCTGGTTGCAGGAACCCCAAGTTCATAATCTCAGTGCATTTGTACAATGGATCATACACACAAAGATACCCAAAGCATAATGACTAAGTCTGTTTACTACTACTGCCCAGAGCACCAGTGCTGGTTCTCAGTACAAACTGGCACTCAGAACTTCGGTGTTGATGGCAAGAGAAGAATGATAAGTGTTGGTCCAGGACAGTGTCAGGGGACAGCTATATTCAAAAACCTCTCCCACCATTATTCTATTTTTAAGAATTCATTTTGTTATGTACCAAAATCCTTGAAGAGTTCATTTGAACCTTCTGTGAGTAGTCTGTACCTCCCTCTAATCTTTAACTACACTCACCAGCTGTAAATGGCTTGCTTTTTCTGTGAACTCTATCCTTTTATTTTATTTTTTTAAAAGATGGGCTTTCCACTGCAGCCCAGGTTGTCCTAGAACTTTAAATCCTTCTTGCCACAGCACCCCAAATACTTCTGGGGCTGGAAAGTTACCTCATTTGGTAAAGCACTAAATACTTACGCATGATATCCTCAGTTCCACACCTAGCAACCATATAAGGAGAAGATGGGTGTGGGCTGTGCCCTTGTAATCACATTGCTAGAGAGATGGTGAAGGTGGATTCATAGAACTCCCTGGTCAAGGATGACACTCCAAGGTGACTTATAGACTCCACATTTGTGTACTCATCACATGAACACATGCACACACTTGCACTTGTGTATGAGCACACACAAAGATGGACAGAAAGAACTATGCCTGGCATTCTAATGTCTTCCATAGCAAGCTTAGTATGGAGACTGGTTTTCAGATAGCTAGAGCAAATGTGCTGCACGAGACCCATCTTGAGGCTGCTGTGCCCAGTGCACAGTTTCTAACCTTGTTTGTCTGTAGAAGAACAGGAGCATCTGTATCTGCCACAGGGCCACAAGTGGTACAGATACTGTTGGCTGGGGCCTCACTCTGAGAAGGGCAGGCACAGGAAGCTAAGATGGCTTTTATTTTTCACAACACACACTCAGTCTCTTATTTTCGTCTCTATTGGCCATCCCACTGCCATTGCTCTCATCCAAATCCTACCTCATCTGCCTGTTTTTATCTGCAAACTCTGGCTTAGGAACACAAAGTTTCTAAGACCTGAAACAAAAGCAGGAATGCTGGTTTCTGTGATGTTCATGTGCAACTTGTCACATTCACTTACATTTCCCCTTTGCTCATTTTTCTGAAATAGAATCTCACTATGTACCCCACACTGCCCTTAAAAATACTATAGTAATATATATATATATATATATATATATATATATATATATATGCATAATACACACACACACACACACACACTTCAGTCTGCACTCAAACTCACCATTCTTCCACCAGAGCTATCCAATTTCTGAGATTACAGGCATATGCTTCACTTGGCTTCAAGTGTAACTTGTAGAAGGGATTATAAAGTTATCTCTATCCAGATTTAGATACAACATCCAGACATAATCAAGCAAAGAGACTCCTAGAAAGCAACAGGCATGTATGGTTGCAGGGGGCCCTGTATCACAGCATTGGAATATACTGATACTCATTCACCCTGGGCATCAGCAAGGATAGAAGCTACCTCTGTAAAACAGTGAACCTGAGATACTCGAAGCCTAGGGTATAGCCCATTTTAACTGAGAACAGGATAACCACCATATGAACAGCCACTGGTCTAGAAATTGAACTAGAGGTGAGGCTCCTCACCCTGCTCTTTAGCTCCAAACATCTAGCCCAGTCAAAGACAAAAGCAAGTTCATCTAATGGGAGGCAATGAATCTGTTACTTCCCTCATCTTGCTTCAAGGGGAATTGTACTCCAGGCCTGTATGCTCTGGGCAAGCACTCTATCATTGGCTATATCCCCAGCAGACACTGTGCTTGTGTGTGCTGGACACTAGCTACATTCCTAGCAGATACTGCTCTTGCTTAATACATCCCTCAATAAAGAAGAAATTAACACAGAATATAGGAAAATATTACAAACAACATAAAAGCAATATTATCCTTCAAACATCAGGCAAATAATTATATATGTACATATAATCCTGTGTAAATAAAAAATTAATAATTTTAAATACTTCTTAATATATATAAAGATATGAATTGCATAAATAAAGAGTTAATAATTTGGAATATAGATAGTAAATTATACTTACAAAAATAAAAAATGAATGTAAAACTGAGTAAGCACTTTTACAGCACGTAAGAGTGATAAAATTGATTCATTTTTTGAGTTTAAAAATGAGTGGAACAGGGCTGGGAGCTGTCCTAGTGGTTAAGAGCTCTTATTGCTCAAGCACATGAACACCCCTAGACTCCACATGAACGCTAAGGTGGGTACTCCTGTCTGTTGGAGGAGGCTGGGAAAGGAAGGAAGGAGAGGCTGACTGCCTGCCAGTCTGGTTTCCGGTTAAGCAAGAGACCTGTCTCAAATTAGTAGTGTGGAGAGTGATGCAGCTGGACACCATGTGCACACACCTGCACAGACAACAGACATACATGCATAACATAAAATAACGTAGAGAAATACAGTCTAGGAGGCTGCTGAAAATGTAACTAATATCTCTAGGAGAAACTACTAAAAAGACACCTCCATTCTAGATCACTAAACACATGAGAGGCCATCTCTGTGGTCAAAGACATGCAGGAGAATATTAAAAGCAACAAACATGAAACGCAGCAGCATAACAATATGACACAGAACCAAACATGCCAAGTGCCACAAAAAGCTACTGTGTTACACATTTCTTTTGAAAGATTAAGCCTGTGAAGGTGGAAAGCCTCTAAGCCCAGCTTCTTGTTGGGGCACACAGATTGCCTGTCTGGGGTTCTGGCCTTCTTTTAGGGACACAACAGATGACTGGTGTAGAAGCTCTGGCTCTCTTTTTTTTTGGTGGGAGCTTATGCTTTTGCTGTGAAATCGTGTATTTATCTAAGAAATTGGCTCTCTGCCACTATGAGTTGGGTGTCCACAGTTCAAACAGGACCAAAGGCACTTTAATAAATGTGCCTGTCCACAAGCTGTACCATGTCTGTCCCATCCTGAGACTATACTGCCCTTGGCCTGTTCTTGCATGTTGATAAGGGTGGCATGTGCTCCCACGGCACTCACACTATGGGAGAGGCTAGTGGACATGGCAGGGGCATGGGAACTGTGCAGCCTCGGGTTTTGCTAGATGTAGGCTCTGGGAACAAACTGTCATAGTGCTGAGGGGTTTCTGCCAAGGAAACTAAGTCACCTCCCTTCCAGTCATTTATGGTCATTTTATTTGTGTGTGCAAATGCCACACTAATTTAATAGTTATATTACTTTTTAGGGAGCAAACAGGCTTCTTTAAGATACAAGTTTGCTATATGTGAATATGCATATTAACATATGCATCTGTGAGTAAAATGAAAAATACTTTACATAACTTTATTCCTTTTTGTTGACCAGCCATAGACCAGTGCCTGTTGTGTCCACATGCACACTTGTCTAGACTTAGGAGAATAGCGATGCGGTCACTTCATAAACAGATTCAGGGAGTAGCAGGACTGCACTCTCTGTGAGCAGTCACAACCAACAGTAACCACAGGTAATGAATGACACAGGCATCTATGCTGCGACTGAGACTCCTCACCCACCAACACAGGGCTCCGCACAGCCTAACTCATAAAAACAGACTCGGCAAATCACAATGATTCAGGGCTCCTGGAGCTCAACTTATGCAAAGACAGGAGGGAGCAGTTCTCACAGACATTCACTGACCGATCCCCAACCTGTGATCAGGAAGGACAAAACAAGCTGCTGTGTGCTCTTCATTGACAAGCACAGTGACTGTGATCATCAGTTAGGAAATATCATCTGGGCTTTCATTCTTGAGTCTTTTAAGAAAAAAGATGCTGTGAGGCAACCATGGCCTAACGCAGGTGACGCCCACCCTAGGCAGGAGTCTGCTACTCTCCTGGTGGCTGCTTCTTCTGAGAATGGCCAAGTAGCGAAGCCATACTTTCCCATAGATTTTTTTAGACACTCTAGCAATAGTTTGCTGACTCCAATAAACCTTTGGACACGGGGAAACGTCTAGAACCTTGGTATCAGCTGCACAGCTCCTGATTCAGTCAATTTTAAATGCATGCATGTTCACCCTACTACTGCATCTGAGCTCCTGGGAAAACAAGACAGCCCATGAGATCATATCACCCACAACTCAATGGTCTGAAGAGCTTGCGACCTTACCTGCTATAGTGTTGAGAAACATCAAATACTCAAAGTTGGAGATCTCCCTTCTTTGCCAGCGCTGGGTCATATTGGAAGACTTATACAGCTGTCGAGGGGTGGCCAGCGATATCCTCCTGGAAGGAAGCAGGCCAGAAAAACACTCTTGAGTCCCAGCTGTCACAAGTGCAGTGGCAAGTACCACGATGGTTTGACATCAGTCAGTAACTTGTGGACTGGCTCCTTGGGTGGATTAGAAAATATTTAGTTGTAGAAATCAGCTCTATTTGAGAACTCTATTATAGAGAAAGATAAGGCTGGAAGCAGCTCTATCTGTGAAAGTAAAGTTGCAAATGGGTAACTAGAGTACACAGGAAGAAAATGGCCAAGACTGCTCAAAATAAATCAAAGTAGACGAAACCATTCAGGAAATCTGCTGTATAACAACAAACTCATAGTTACACAGGTGCCTGCCTGCCTTACTTCTCAGTGGCAACCTGCCTGTCATTGAACAAAGGAAGCGCAAAGTGCACACTCTCTGTCTGCATGATAAATACCCTCCTCTAATGTAAGACAAGCCAAAACAAAGCAAAGAGAACTCTGAAACAATGCTCAGGCCCAGGAACATAAACATAGCTTTGCAGAATAGGTCACCATCATTGAATATGTCCGGGCTTAAAGTATTTATTTGAAAATTAGGGGAAACCCCGTATATTTAGAAAAGAATGACAAAGCACTTGGTTCCTGAAGCTGTTCAATTCACTTTGCCCTGAATGTTGCAGTGGTTTTTCCTCTCAGTGCTCCTTGACCAGGAGAACCACCGAGGAGTTCTGTCCACTGCTGGCTCATGCACTGGGAGATGGTGGTGTTGAGGTGGTGGGATCATCAAGAATAGGGGCCTTATGAAAGTCCTAGGCCATAGGGGCACTGTCCTCAGGAGGAATTACTGCTGGTCTTACAGAGTGAGTAAGTTCTCAAGTCAACAGGCAATATACAATAAGGCAGCTCTGCATGTCTGGGCCATGTAAGATGGCCCTTTTCCTTTCTTGCCCCAAGGAACCCTCATCACAGGCTGAGCATATGAGGCCCGACTTTGCATGATCAGCTTCTGAAACTGAAGTAAATAAACCTGCTTTCTCTGTATTATCCAGCACCAGGTACTCTTATAACTGAAGCAAGGTGACTAAGTGAAGCAAGGTGACTAAGGCAACATCTTAAAAGTAGCCACTTGGACTGTAACACTGATGAAGAGACACAGAGAAGTCCTTTGTGCGGTTCACTCTAAGCAGCTGCAGTTTCTGAAAGGCATGCACCTCTCAGGCACGTTACAGTTTCTCAGGCACTGGAACAAAAAACTGACCCTAGCACCTTCACTTTCCTGGACCCAGGCTGACACCTCATGGAGTTCTTATTTATTTATTTATTTATTTTTTTGAGGCTGGTAAACACCAAACATACACCCCAGTCTTCTCAAAGACACATGGAAAATAAGGGCTACCTAACATTGAAGCTGAGGAATAAAGTGTTAAGTAACATAGCAAGGCCATCAACCCTAAGTACAACCAGTGTTTCCTCTGGATCCTGCCGTCTAAAGAAAACATAGGGGGAGGTTAGTTAGTATCACATGTGGAGTGTGAGCATTTGCCAGTAATTTTTTTGTCCAGTGTGAAAAGATTGTATTTTAGACCAGCATGAGTCACCTTGACAGATGAAAAATGGAAATTAAGAAAGGAGGGGGCGATTACACAGTGCTCTAAAAATTTATTTATATAGTTTATCTATTTTTTTTATAAAACATGAATCCTTTAAGGTTTAAGAGAAACAGTCATGTCATAATTAAGACACCAATTGTCCCTTACAATGGGAAGTACTCAGTGAACCACACTGTGAATATTAATTAATCAGAGAGGCATTCATGGGCTATGCTACCTTAATGGAAATCATCTCTTTGTCCTGAACTTGCTTATTAAGCAACAATCTGATTTGCAATGTGACCTCCTTGGTGAGCTTGCCTTGGACTAGTCTAGGGATGCTGAAGTCAGTTGTTTGGGGAAGATAGCTGTCTTTGAATTTAATAATGCTTTGTTGTTTAAAATTAAGTGTCTGAAGGCTTTAGCTGAAAATCCCTGAGAGCTGATTTAATTTTGCATATTCTGACGGAAGCAGGGGTCAAGAAAGCACAGCACAGATTCCTGGCGTCTTTGTTATCCTACTGGGACACACCAAAGAGCTTCTGCTCGGAAGAGCATGGCACCTTTCCTACCTCTGACCTTCCCCACCAGGCACACGCAACGTATGAGAGTGGGAAGGGGTCTGTGTGCACATCTGTTTTACTCACCAATGCACCCTCATCTGTGGGTGTGTGCATGCATGTACACATATATACTGCATGCACACATTCACAGTTTATGAAGTGCCTTTACAATTCTGAACACATCCACACAGATAATTTCCCTTTTTATGGTAGATGAGAAGCTCATCAATCTTGCCTGCTATCATTCATTCTTTTAACCACTACATACTGAGTTCTTTCTAGATGGTAGACATCCTTATTATTACCTGTAGGCAGCAGGTCTAGGCTGATTGCCTGGTTTCAGACCTCAGGACAAGGGGCTGAGTTGCATATTTTACAGACCAAAGCAGACCTGGCCTCCAGGTTCTCCCATCACCCCTCAGTCCCTACCTGGTGTACCTAGACCCAACCCTGAACTTTTCCAGCCCAGGGACTGGGCTGCCCTTCCCAAGAGGCTCTGCTATATAATCCAGACATTTCACTTTCTTCTTCCCTCTTCTTCTTCCTTCCTTTCCTTTACACTGCACGCTCCTGCTTTCTCTCTTTCTCATCCCTCTCCCTTCCCCACGACTCCCCTGGCCTTTCTCGGAGCCAGTGAACTCACCTGCCTAGAGCAGCTTCCCAACAAACCTGCATTTATATATACTTTAATGTGGCTTGAATTGGCTCATTTCATTTAGTGGAGATATAACTTATCACCTACATATAGTTCTCCTAGCCTCTTTTGTTACTACATGTCTCAGAAATATGAAAACTGAGCCTGCAAGAATATTGTTAGGAAAGCAAGAATGAGTTGAAACTTTAAGGAGAAAACAAGTCAAGACATCAACCTGGTGTTTCAAGACTGCGCCTTTAAGAAGTGACAAAAAAGATAAATTGAGTATTTTTCTACCCCCCAAAAAGTAATCTTTCAGAAGTCAAAAACAATTGATATCTATAAGAGGTAAGGCATATAGTAAATAGGAGATGTGTTGTTTATTTTAAATAAATCGTATTCAGGCAGGTTCAAAAGCACTGCAGGAACTCATACATGCCCCAAGTAAACCTTAGGTGGTCTCTCTGGAATCTGGGTCACTGAGTAAAATGCTAGGGGGAGGGGTGTGTAGTGGGGAATGGGGGCTTACTTTTAACTAGGAAGAAATTCTTGATGATTAAATGTCTAATCATAACCATGAGTCAGTTTAGAGTCAATCAATGAGAACAAGTCTTACAAACCACTCTCATTGTTTCTGATAGATTAAATGCAGTTTTCTTAGACTTGTATTTTTTATACATGCTTCATTATTTACTAATGTCTTGGTTTAATCTTGTCATCCACCTCATGAATATCCTGAGCATGTCTACACATGCCCACAAATTGCTCTTGTACTGGAAGCTGAACGAGAGCATAATGCATGAGAACTCTTGCTGGAGAGCACTTAGGAAAGCTTTTCGCTATTACGCACTGAGCTGTGAGCTACAAGGTGAAAGATAAATAAAACACAATCACTATCTTTAGAATGCTTGGCATCTATTTAGGGAAGATGGAGAAAGGCTGGCCTTTCCACATAGGAGTGCTCTGCTCTAATCTTTGGAGATTTAACGGTTTGTGGTGCACAATGCTGGTTGGCTTTCTATGCAGAAACTGTGATTATAATCTTCTTTTTCCTCAGGGAAGAGGTGGCAAGGAAACAGAGGTGTGTCTTCTAAAAGCTCTAGAATGCAGGGGAATCCCTGAGCAAACACTACCACTGATTTAGAGGTGTAGGTGATCTTTTCCAGGCAAGGTGACTTGAGATAAAGATTCTCAGAAATATCTGCGAAATATGTTCCTTCTTAAGATACAAACATTTAAAGAGCAATCAGTTGTGTCTTCTCTCTATTGGTTGTGTGACAATGGGGTGCCAGGGGCAGCAACACCAATTTGGTGATCGGGAAGCTAATCCAGAGCTGATATCAGTAAATATCTGAACCAGAACCAGTGCTGTCTTAACTCTTTGTTTTACACACACACACACACACACACACACACACACACAGACACAGACACACACACAGAGACACAGAGAGACATAGAGAGACAGAGATAGAGACAGAGAGAGACAGACTTCAGGCACTCAATTTCATGGAACGAAGCACAAACAATATATATAATTAGTAACTGTATTTTCTGCTTAGATTAGTACCTTTTAATAACACGAGGTTTTCAATGGTTCTTCAAATATTGCAAATGAAAGATTTAAGTAAAACTTAAAAGTCTACTATAATGAGTAATTATTGTTCTCAGTAAATCCAAAGATCTTTTATTAACTTAATAAATAGTCATTTATATCTAGCATTTATAAAAACATAATCTATATTACTACCTAGTACTTAACACAAACACCATGAGAGGATTTTGGTATGCTACTACTATATGGCTTTAAGTAGAAAAATGTCTCCTCTTCTTCCTCCTCTTCCTCCTCCTCCTCCTCCTTTTTTTTTTTGGTTTTCTGAGACAGTGTTTCTAGGTTTAGCCCTGGTTGTCCTGGAACTCACAGTATAAGACCAAGGGAGCCCTGGAACTCACAAAGACCTGCCTGCCTCTGCTTCTAGAGTGCAGTGGATTTGAGTGATGTGTGCTGCCACTACTTGGCAAAAGATGTCTTCTTTACATGTTAACTTTGTAATAACTGCAGTCATTAGAGATATGTTAAGTCTGCCCTAGCCATTCTCTGAAGTTCAGTGTAGTGGTATGCGTAATATCCTTCCCCATAAATAACCCACAGAGCAAGTAAAGTCCTTAGTCTTAGAAATTACTATATGTATACAAACCACAGATAATGTGTAATGTGATATAATTACCTGGCTTGTGGCAAACCATAGCTGGTCCCTACTCCAACCCGCGGCAAGCTGTAGACAACTTTTTTAACTGTTGCTTGGTCAGGAAAATTAAACATCACAGAGGCTGCAGCAGAAGAAAAGAAAGGGCTTTAGCAAACTACAGGAAATGGCCACTTAGGACACAATATTCAAGGGTCTACAGTAGTTTGTCTGCAATGGTAACGAGTCTTCATGGAAGACTATCCTGTTCTACAGCTTTGTCCGTATGAAAGTGAAACCAACATCCTCAAGCACACTTGGCTTTGGTGGCAGCACACAAACAGGAATACAGTCAGTATTTGACATGCAAATGAATTGTATCAAGGATCGGCACATCTTCTTTGAGGCTCTTTCAAAGACTTACTTCGGTTTGCCATGAACACTTCCAATGCAGTGTTCTGCAGAAGGTACCGTCTGGAAAACACAGCTCGGATCTCACTGAACATCCATTTCCCATGAAGTCCCTCAGTGTATGCAAGAACCTACAAGAAAGAGGTAAAAGGGAGAGTGACCAATAAAGTAGGAATCTAAGGTCTGGAGAACACTTTATACAGAGTGTTATAACTCCTAGAGGAGTGATCTTCTGCTTTCATAATATATCATGGTGCTGAAATCACCTGGTACTGTATATTTACATAATTTCAACTTTCTAAACTACCTTAACTCATGAGGAAACAAAGGACTAAAAACAATTATATATTCAAAATGACCTTGTCTGTGACTTAAACAGAAATTATCCTGTTGGTACTACCAAATCTTCATCCTTCTTTCTCTTTCTTCCTTACTTCATGGAAACCAGTTACTACTGTGTTTAGTTTTTCTGACTGGTCTGAGCTAGTTTTTTTCTGGTAAAAGGTGAGATAGCCGATGTTCCTAGGTTACATGTTATATGCTGTTACTATTCAGTTTCTCCCTGATAACCTGTCAGCAGACATAGACAATGCAGAAGTTAAGGGCTGTGTCCCAATAAAACTTTATTTACACTGAGGTGGCTGCATTTGGAATAAGAATTCAATTTGGCTTGACCCATGGTCTAGGGAAACCATAACATTATTCCATTTTCCCCTATTGCCTTTTAACTTTGGTAGGACATTTGATTTAGAACTGTGTAATGAGGACAGACCTATAGGCAAGTGAGGATGCTTTAGAAAGGCTAATAGAGCACATCACAGGAGGCTGACAATCTCTTGCTCTCCTTATTTGAATGGAGATATAACAGTTTTCACCACAGCAGCACTGGAGAATCATGCAGAACATTCCACAGAACACCGAGCACCTACACTGCCTATTCCTCCACCCAGATTAGTGCTAAGCTGATGAAGCTACATTTTCAAAGTATATAAAGCACATTCTGTTTGATGCACCAACGCTGCTATCAACACATGAACATTTTTTTCCTTGGATCTGTATCTGAACTTAAACTTTGGTGAAAACAGAAAGTACTCACATACGTCAGGTTTCTGTTGCTTTGAAAATAAGCTATGACATTCTTTAATGGTTCTTTTAAGAAACAAATTCAATATCTGTTTTTAATTTTGTTTTGGTGTGTGTGTGTATATATATGTGTGTATATATACATATATGTACATGTACATATATATGTGTGTCTTAATATATGAATATGTATCCACATACATAGACATATATGTGTACATATGTTTGAGGTTGATGTTAGGTATCTTCCTTAATTGCTTTCCATCTCTTTTTGGAAGTATTTGTATGTATGAATGTTTTGCTTGCATATATGATTATGCACCACCATGAGCATGCCTCGTACCTGTAGAAGTCTGAGAAGGCAGTCAGATTATCTGAAGCTGGAGTTATTTGAATTCTTGTGAACTACTATGGATGTTCTGGGTCCTCTGAAAAAGTGGCCAATGCTCTTAACTACTGAGCCATCTCTCAGTCCCTCCACCTAACATTTTGAGATGGGGTTTCTCACTGAATCTGGAGCTTATCAATTCATCTATTCTGCATGAACAGCAAAGAACCTCCTATCTCTACTGGCATTGTGACTGTTGCAATATACAATCATGTACAGCTCCTCCCCCATATAGTTGCTACAAGGGGCCTAAGTCAGGTCCTTGTGTTCATGTGGCAAGCATATTATGATCAAGCAACCTCCAGGCCCCATTTCCAGTTCTTAACTTGGTGTGAGTCATTCTAAGGCCAGAAGGTCTGCAGAGGTTGTTGCATGTGCTTGAGGTCTGAGACATTCTGAATAATTCTAGCTAAATATTAGCCCTGCCATTTGCTAACTTTAGATCTTATGAAAACTACTGACTCCTTTTGACTTTTGTCCTCTGAAAGGTGGTGACAATAATAGCTGTCACTGGTTACTTTAAGAACAGGTGAACATGACAGGCCAGCTCTATGAAGTTTTTCCCACGTGACAACTCCTCTCAGTTTCTAAATGCAAAGTTTCTTCCCATGTATTTACAAAATGGTAACTATGGTGATTCACTGCAATTCATATTTACTCAGGTAATATAACCAGCTGCACTTCTGAATTTTAAACACTAGTATAGGGTTTTTTTGTTTTGTTTTCCAGAATGGAAAAATGGAATACAAGATGGCCAAATCTTCTGTGTATGTTAAGTAACAAATATCTTAAGACAAATAGTTGAAAACTGCAGATGATTATTTGAATACCTGCATACAATTATTCCATTAAGAAAAAAAAATAAGAGCATTGCAATTCAAGCTGTCAAATGAGTAAAGCATAGTAATTTCTTGGGAAGCCCCTGCTGGGCCCCTCATATTACCCCTAGCATGCCCTGGAGACATTCCATTACTGTGCTTGGGGATTCATCTCGTACACCCGGACACAGGTGTGTTTTCACTTACGTCTGTCCATAGGAACTGTGCTATAAAGAACATTTGCTTAAACAGGTAACTGGGAAAAGAAACTGGACTGAATTTATAGTCTTGTGAGTCCACCTTAATCCTTCACTACTTGCTCTGTTTAGATGAATTTATGCCCCTTAAATATGTTCCCTATACCAGCTTGCATGATGTAAGGCCAATCAGAAGCCACCAAAGAGTTACATGAAGAAATGGCTTGCTTCCTGGGCTGCACTCTTTCAGTACTGCCTGGTCTCTGTGCCAGTTAGTGAGGTACACAACAGCCACTCACCCCACTGGCCAGCAGTTTCCAAGGACTTCCAACCCTAGCAGTTCTGGAGCAGTGTCTCTGGTGAGGACACACCAGGAACAGCTTTACTGACTCCTTGGAGGGAAATTCCTGAAAAGAAGAATGCTAGCTAGAGGACTGCTCCAGCAGGACCCTGTGTCTGTGCATTCAGGAAGCTCCCTCATAGCAGAAAGGCCTCATCTTAGACTCCTAAAGCACCCCAACATACTCTTTCCTCCTTAGACACAGAATTTCCATAGTTCTTATAATTTTCTTTATTACTTATTAGCCATTCTCTCATGGCTTTACTCTTGTTTTAATTATAATTATTTACATTGTTCTTCAGTCATATACATTGTTAAGTGGTTTCTCTCCACTGCCTGGATTCAAAGGGTTCCTGAAAGGCAGCAGAAAGATTTTAGACATCATGGGGGAATAGTGTGATGGGGAATAGAGGCTCTGCACATGGAGGCAGAGTGGCCAGATGGGATACTATAGGCATGTGATGAGGAGTTTAAATCTATTGGTGTGCATTTAAGAAATAGAAAGGAATATCATTTATAGTCAAGTGAAAGCTGATTTTATAGCATGTTTCTATAAAAATCTGGGCACCAAGCCCCAGGTCTAAAATATGAACTGATACAATAAAGCTGTCCATGCACACCTACACTTGTTACATGATGCTATCTAACTTCTAGGAGCTTCTATTGCAGTGCTTCAACTTGCTCTCCTTCTAGACTCAGATATTCTCCTGCATCATTCAAGTATGCTTATCAGCACTTGAGGTTTCTGTTTGTTTGTTTTCCTTCAACTTTCCCATATCCCTTGGCTGTGTCATCCTGCTCCTGCTAATATATTAGAAAGTTTGATCACTACTAACTACTCCAATTGCTTTCATTTCCTCAAAATGGAATAAATATGAAATTCTTTACATTCTATAGATCAGAAACACAAGCAGTAAAGCATCTTGATCCCAAATCTTATGGAATCTCGTCATTTTTTAAAGTGGCCATTAACTGTTTTAAGTGTTTGGTATACAAAAGTAAAGAGGAAAAGACTATGCACACCTGTGCTCTAAGGTCATCCTCATTCACTGTGAGCTGAAGCACATAGGAAGCAGGATGGAACATCAACTTGTAAACCACCTGCCCAAATGTATGCTTAACACACATTATCTGGTGATCATGTTGAAGAAAAATAGGGCTGATGTGCACTCATGTGTAGCAGACATGGACAACATTGTCAGAAACATGAACAGAGCTGTCAAATCAGTTTTGTCTTTTCTTTTCCTTCAGAGGCAGCTAATACTGTACAAACTAAAAGTTCTTGTACAGTGATGGCCTCACTGATCTTAGGTCACCTACCACACACATTGGGATGAGCAGCACATATACTTCCTCTGGGCATAGGGAAAACACAAGGCACGAGTAGGGCAGTAGCTGCTGTTAAGAATGACTGAAATGCAGCAGAGGTTGGATGTGGCCTTCTTGGTGCTCATGTTTTATTAACACTTCCAGTTTCAATAGTTTAATTAATTCAACAATAAGTTATAGGGTGCCATTACTTTTATAATTCCATGTAAATTACACATGGCTCAGGATTGTAGCATATATTAAAGAAAGAATACTTGCAAAGAAATCTCAGGTTTTTACTCACACATGAATATATGTGTTCTCCCTACATCAGCCAGCAGAACTGGGAAGACTCCCCACCAGGAAGAAAAGCAGAAGTGGGGATGGAAGGAACTGCCCTATGACATCCTGCTGGCGTGACATCCTCTCCAGCTTGTCACGCCTGCTCTGGTGATGCTTCTCCCCAGCAGATGCAAGGAGAAATAAGAGATGCGGGATCTTTTCTATTTCATGGCATCAGTCTCTTGCTAACCCTGAGGAGTAAGGGCTGCTGAGGGTGAGGCAGTGATGGAGAGATGAGGAGTGGACACTCGGATGGGGGACTTAAAAATCCTCTTCCAAGACAAAGGTCTTCTCAATTGTTTATTTTCAAAACAAACTGGATCTATCTGCACTGTCAACTTAAGGATACTTACAGCTACTCTTTGACGGGAGATTAGTAGGTGATTTTAGCATACAGCTTGTAAGAACATTGAGTAACATTTAAGAGTGAATCTGACAATTCCTCTAAGTATGTGAACATGATGTTCATCATATTTTATTCAATGCTATTTTAACGGTTGCCAAAATACTTTATTCAGATATTGTGTTAATTGTACATAGTGAAATTCAACTTGGAATATAAATTATTGAAATATATTTTCTACCAAGAACCAAACAGAAATCATGTATATGTCATTATATCTCTTTTTTACAATGAAAATCAATTTTTCTCTCATACAAATTATCCCAAGAACAGTCTCCCCTCCCCCGACTCCTCCCAACTTTTCTCCAACTCCTCTCTCCCCTTATACATTTTTAGCACATTTTTAAGAGAGGAAGTCAATTATAAATTCTTATAATTATTTCTGTATTGTTCTGCAATCACTAATATTCTCTACTGTCACTAATAAGCTGGCAGGCAACAGAGTTAGTCATCTTATTGAGATGGATTTCTAATATTATTTCATATTTTATGTTTAGTAATTAAGAATACATCCTAACAAAAATTAAGCAATGTTGTTATAATTCTGATTACTGAACATCTGCTATCATGTCCTTTCCTGATATATGATATAGGGTAGTTAGGGATGAAAACACTCCGTAGTTGCAGAGTTTCTGTAGCCCACCTATAGATGGCTTACCATAGATTTAAGTCTTCCCAAGGCTCTGCCCCCTTTCTAGTGGTGAACCTCAGGTAGCTACAGTTTTTTGGTTCTTCAGTTTGCTTACAATAAGGAATATATGAGCTAATCTCACCGAATGCTTGTGAGGTCTGATAAGATCACTCTTTTTAGAAAAGCACATGAGAAGTGTTTAACAAAGGATTTCACACTGCTATACTTATCCCTTCCTCCTTGCATACACACACACAGACACAGACACAGACACAGACACACACACACACACACAAGACCTCTGGTCCTAATCACCAGTAATAAAGTAATGACAACATCAACAAATGCATAAAGAACCTCATACAATCCCTCACTGAACTAAAAGCCATTGCCTGTCTTCTTGGATGTGACTTGTATCAGAGATCTGAGCCAAATTAACACCTCTGACCTCAAGGCCCAGGTCTGGAGCTATAGCCACTGCTGCTCTGTCATCTGCAGTGAAGACGATAAGGACACTTCCTTGTCTTAGAGTACAGCTAGGCCTCCTTTGTTCTATCGGTCTTCTCTTAGTGCTGAACCTATTTCACTGTTATGTGGTTACTTTCATTTAATAGATACTACAAACTGACCTCCATAAGTGACTGTTGAACAGCAGAGGCCCCTCAGAAAGGAAGGCCATGGATATTAATGAGGCACAGTGGGCTATGGTCCAGGGTATCAGCATATGGGTTGAGAGGAGGGAAGGTGAAAGATGAGCACAGTAAGGGAGGGGTGGGAGCTGGATTACAAGGCTAGGGCAGACAAATTACTATAGAGTTTGGGCCCTAGGTCTGAGAACAATGACATGCCATTTGAGGATTTTATCCAGATGCCAGATCATTAAGTTAGCACTTTAGAAATCATTGCTGAGACTACAGTGAAGAAAGGATCTTAACAGGAAAACAGTCTGTCCCAATAATATACATAAACAGTAAGTCATTATTAGTTTAAAATTATAAACTCATTCAAGAGAATGCCATTGGTGTCCTTTGCATTATCTTACATTGTGGCAAGTACTTTTAAGCCGGCCTGCATCCTTCAGAACTGGTAGAGAATGTGAGGGTAGAGACCTGACCAGATTCTATTGATTCTATTTTTCCTTACAAAGCCTTTGTAGAGGCACCTCAATCACTTTGGTGAATGAAACACTTAGCTGTTTGAATTTACAAAAATGATCAGAGCTATGGCTGGAGTCCTCTGCAAAAGCACTCTCCAAAGTGTGGCCTCAGGAAGCCAAGCTGGGAAAGCCGTTTTCTTTTTGTCAGAGTCATGACTGTCTCCAGGTGGAAACACTGTATCTTTTGGCTGTGCTTACCAATTTTCTCTAAAAATCTTACATTTCTCTCTCTCTTTTTGAATGGGGGCTGGGCAAGAAAAGTTATAAAGACACTAGTCTGTAGAAACTAGAATATTAACTTCTTTTGCAACTTTCTGCACTGTGATAATTTTGTAATTGGCCACATTTATAAATTCTTTATCTCTAGACATTTTTCTTCAATTTCAGGTCTGAGTTAGCATGCTTTCTTTGAACAAATGTGGTCAAGTGCTATTTAGATATTACAAATTGTCAGGAAAGTTGTTTGGCCTTTTGAAGATCTGTCAGGTGAGATGCTAATGTAATTATTCTAACAGCCAAACTGTCAATGTTTACCAAGCAGACAGAAAAGAGAATTGCTTTTTTGCTGGCAATCTAGTTATGCTATGATAGAATTCTCACACTAGTACAACTTTTTGCTGTGAAGTATTTAAATACACAAAAAAGTGAAAAGTGTCTAATGTTGTGAGAAATCTTAGTATTTTTAAAATTACATCTCAAGCATCTCCTCCCGGGTCAGCATATGTTCCAGGGAACTTGCAGAAACTGCACAGAGCAGAAGCGCCGATGCCTTTGCAGCTCTGACCCACAAAACTTTGAGCATTGAACACCCTGCGACAAACACTTGTTCACCATAGAGCAGGCTTCTATGCAGCACACACACAGCACACACACAGAGTGGAAGCTACGGATGCCGACAGTGCTGTGAAGTCCCACCTTTATCCACCCTGTGCCTTCTCCCTGGCTCTGAAGCCAACCATTCTGAATACTTTTCAGGTCCCCAAAGTGCCATGTTCTGTCACACTTCAGTGCCCCTGCACATAATGTTTCTTCTGCCTGCCAATCCCTCACTGTTGTGTTCTGTTCATCAACTGCCATTAAGGATTAAGCTCAAAGAATCTACTGCTCCTTCTGAGAGCCCCGCACCCATCTCTTCATAACAAAGCAAACCACCATAACTCTTGTCTTCCTTGGTGTGTCTTCAACACCTGTGACGCTACTCTCACTACCAAGGAGAGAAATTCTCAATGTATCTCATTATTTACTGGTATTTGATGGCCATGTTAAAGCATAAGCTACCCAACACATGTTACTAATATCACTAATAAATCGTGAATACCTTAGCTGACCTGTGTTTAATAATACAGAATAATAGTTCAGAAAAGTAACTCTTAACAAATTTTATTATATGTATTCACTGTTTTATGTGTGTTTTGTCTACATGATGTTTGTGCACCACTTGTTTGCTGGGTATCAGTCTGAATCAAAAGAGGGCACTGGGTCTCTTGGACCTGGAGTTAGGGATGTTTGTAAGCTACAGTGTGGGTGGTGTGATTTAAATCTGCACCAGTTGCAAGAGCAACAAATGCTCTTAACTGCTAAACCATCTTTTCTGCCCCCCCCCCCAGAAAAGTTCTTAATAAATATGGCCTGCAACAATCTAAACCCTCACGAGGGGTCCCACATTGAGCTACATATGGTGGCTATAATTTCAGTGCCTGGAAGACAAGGTAGCAACTCACAGGATTGTAACTCCTAAGCTAGCCTGAGCTACACAGGGAGATTCTTTCATGAACTGACAAACTAACAAGTGGCTTGGAGATTTAGGACAGTAATAGAGGACTTGACAGACACCCTCAAGGCCCTGAGTATGATCCTTAGCACCGTGAAAAGAAGCAAACACACAGCAAGCACCCAAGGCCCCAGACTGACTCCAAGTTTATCATGGACCAGACTGAGCAGGACATAAAGAAAAGGGTTTCTCCTTTCTAAGGTTGTGGTGGCTATTCTTGGTTTTCTACTTGACTATATCTGTAATTAACTAAAACGCAAGTGTCTGGACACATCTGTGAAGGACTTTTTTCTTAATTAAATCATTTGAAGTGGGAAGACCCACTTTTAATCTGGATCTTTGGGTTGGGAAAATCACCTCTAATCTGAGCCACACCTTCTAACTGCAGCCTATATAAAGAACATGAAAGAAGAAAGCATTTGATCTTTACCTGATTGTTCTCTTGTCCATTCCTTCACTGACTTTAGAGCCCACTTCCTTGGGTTTCTAATGTATACTAAAGACCAGCTGAGACATCCAGGCTCATGGACTAAACAAATACTGGGTTCTTGAACCTTCCGTTGGTAGATAGTCATTGTTGGACTAGCTGGACCACAGCCTGAGTCTACGTTTTGTTTCTTTAGAGATCCCTGACTAATAAAGATGTTCCTTTGTAACTGGGTTTACATAGCAGCAAACTCACAGTCATGGCTTCAGTAGAATGATCTGGGATGGACAATTCAGATAAAGGCAGTTATCTCAATAGGAAACTTAGGATTCATGTCTGTGAAAACCCTGCCTAGAGTCACACTATCATGAATACTAGCTATCCGGCCCAATCAGATAATCTCTCTTGAAAATCTGAATGTGAGGTATTCAAAGACACATACACACACTAGAGAATGGGAAGGAACCAAAGGCAGTAAGATGACAGTCAGCAGGAGCCACAAAGCAGCAGGTATTCAGAGGAGCAGAAGCCAAGACAGATAAGATGGGTTTTGGTACAGGCATCCTGTCTCCAACTCTAGGTGCATCCGGTGACACTTAGCCCTCCCTGGCTCTAGCCACATGGGCTTGTTTTCAGCCTCTCTGAGATGTCAGGCTGCCTCCTACCATACAAAAAAAAAAAA